>NW_026652287.1:53286183-53286357 GCF_009828535.3 Hylobates moloch | reverse complement strand
GATACATATGTAACAAACCTGCACATTGTGCACATGTACCCTAAAACCCTAAAGTATAATAAAATAAAAATAAAAATAAAAATAAAAAAAGAAAAAAGAAAAAAAAAAAACTTTACAAAAAAAAAAAAAGAAAACAGATGTGTCCGACTCATGTGTCAAGTTCAATCACTTGAG
>NW_026652287.1:53137564-53281183 GCF_009828535.3 Hylobates moloch | reverse complement strand
TGTCACCCAGGCTGGAGTGCAGTGGTGCAATCTTGGTTCACTGCAACCTCGGCCTCCCGGGTTCAAGTGATTCTCCTACCTCAGCCTCCCAAGTAGCTGGGACTACAGGCACGTGCCACCACACCTGGCTAATTTTGTATTTTTAGTAGAGACAGGGTTTCACCATGTTAGCCAGGCTGGTCTTGAACTCCTGACAGGTGATCTGCCTGCCTTGTCCTCTCAAAGTGCTAGGATTGCAGGCATGATCCACCTTGCCTGGTCCAGTTTTTTTTTTTTTTCGTTTTTAAGTATTTGAGAAACATAACATTTTAAAGTAATGGCTGCATTCTTGTTTTCCACAATGAACATGGGTTTCATTTTCATTGCATTATCAACAGATTTGGTATTTTTTTAAAAATTTACAGTTGCCATTCTTGATGTGAGGTGATTTTGGTTTTCATTGTGATTTTCATGCATATCTCTATAAATTAGTGATCTTTTGTTCTTCTTAAATGCTTTTTGTCCAGTTGTGTATCTTTTTTGATGAAAATTTAATTCAATTATTTTCCCATTTTAAAATCACATTATTCAACTTTATTGTTTAGTTTCAAGAGGTGTTTATATATTCTGAATATTAAATCATATCACATGTGATTTGCATACATTTTCATCCATTTCCTAAGAGACGTTTTCACTCTATTGAATGTTTTTTCTGATGTGCACAAATTTTTTAGTGCAGTTAAATTTTTCTATTTTCTTTGTTGCTCATGCATTTAATATTGTATCTAAGAAAATGCGGCCAAGTCCAATGTCATGTGTTTCTTCTATATTTTTTTCTAAGGGATTTGTTAGTTGTTGTTGTTTTTTTTAAATATCCAAGTATTTTATTTAAAATGTTTTTTGTATATGGTTCAAGGAAAGGACCCAACTTTATTTTACCAGTGTCTCTTGTTTTTTTTCGATACAGAGTCTTGCTCTGTTGCCCAGGCTGGAGTGTACTGGTGCAGTCTCAGCTCACTGCAACCTCTGTCTCCCGGGTTCAAGCAATTCTCCTGCCTCAACGTCCCAAGTAGCTGGGATTACAGGTGTATGCCACCACACCTGGCTAATTTTTTTTGTATTTTTAGTAGAGATGGGGTTTCGCCATGTTGGCTAGGCTATATTGATATCCAGTTTCCAATATTATTTTTTAAAGAGATTTTCTTTTCTCTATTGTGTGCTCATGGCAGTTTTGTGGAAGATCATACACAGAAGGGTTTATTTCTGTGCTGTGTATTCTATTCTTTCATCTTTCATCTGTCTTGTCAGTACCACATTGTTTTTGTTATTGTAGCTTTTAATATGTTTTGAAATCAAAAAGTATAATGCCTCTTTGTTCTTTTTCATGGGTGTTTGGCTATAGTTTATGATCAAATTTTACAATTTTAAATAATATTTCTGTAAAAAACTGTGCTATTGGGATTGTTTAGGGATTATATTAAATGTGTTTATCACTGTTATGTTGTATTGACATATTTGAAAAGATAAATTTTTGACCTCTAGGCAAGAAAATGTTGAAGAGCATGTTCTATTTTCATATATTTTTGGATTTTCCAGTTTTACTTTTGCTTTTAGTTCCTAGTTTTATTTAATTTTGGCCAGAAAACACAGTGTGTAATTTTGGTCTTTTAAAATTTATTTGTTGTTGTTTTGAGACAGGAGCTTACTCTGTCACCCAGGTTGGAGTACAGTGGCATGATTTTGGCTCAACGCAGCCTCAACCCCCTGGGCTCAAGTGATCCTTCCATCTCAGCTTCCTGAGTAGCTGAGACTACAGACATGGACTACCATGTCTGGCTAGTGCAGTTTTTAATTATTTGTAGGGACAGGATTTCACTATGTTGCCCAGGCCTGGTCTCAAACTTCTGGCTCCAAGTGATCCTTCCACCTTGGTCTCTAATGTGTTGGGATTAAAGGCATAACCCACTGTACCCAGCCAATATTCCTAAATTTAGTAAGACTTGATTTGTGTCCTAACAGAATACATCAGGTGCTAATAAGGATATTTTGCTTTTGACTGGAGAGAATCTCTTGCTTTCAGCTGGAAAGTTGTTGTTGTTGTTGTTGTTGTTTTTTCTTTTTTTTTTTTTTTTTGAGACAGAGTCTTGCTCTGTCACCCAGGCTGGAGTGCAGTGGCGTGATCTCGGCTCACTGCAAGCTCCACCTTCCGGGTTCACACCATTCTCCTGCCTCAGCCTCCTGAGTAGCTGGGACTGCAGGCATCCGCCACCACGTCTGGCTAATTTTTTGTGTTTTTTCTTGTTTTTTTTTTTTAGTAGAGACGGGGTTTCACCATGTTAGCCAGGATGGTCTCGATCTCCTGACCTTGTGATTCACCCACCTCAGCCTCCCAAAGTGCTAGGATTACAGGCATGAGCCACCATGCCCGGCCTCAGCTGGAAAGTTTTGTTGGAGTCTGTTAAGCCTAGTTGTTCTATAATAATGGTTTGAATGTTTATGTTCTCCAAAGTGGCTGGCTCATTTCATTTTACATAATGTCATTGAGCTTTATCTTTATGGTTGTTAGAATATTTCCTGCTTTCTCAAACGTGGGTGATATTTTAGTATTATAAAAATACTAATTTCAAATTATATCTACTGAATAATTTGCTGACAGAAATTTGCAGTGGTTCACCCATTGGCTTTAGTAACAATGTTACAATAATAATGGGTGTGAAAATGACTCTTCATATGAATATATATGTGAAAGTTTGTATATGTGCTACATTGTATTTGATTAGTCTACTTTTTCACATTGATACTCATGCCAGTTTGTTTTAACTCTGTAGCTTTGTAATGTGTTTTGAAATCAAGAACTGTAATTGCTCCAACATTGTTCCTTTTTTAAAGATTGTTGGGTACTTTGTTGTCTGTCTCTTGATATTTCTTTTACTTTGGGGGTTGCTGTTTCTATTTCTTCAAAAGTGCAATGAGAAATTTGGAAAACATTGCATTAAATCTGTAAATTTACATTGAGTAGTATGAATATCTTCACACTATTAGTTATTTAAACCTTTGAACTAAGCATGCTCAAGAGCTCAAGAGTGTATTGCTTAATTACTTTTTTTTTTTTTTTTTTGAGATGGAGTCTCACTCTGTCACCCAGGCTGGAGTGCAGTGGCATGATCTCAGCTCACTGTAACCTAATTCCTATATATTTGTGATTTTTTTAGTTTTTGCTATTGTTGTATACTCTCATTCCGTTTTGGTCATAGAAAGTAATCCGTAAGATTTCAGTTTTAAAAAATTTGTTAAGACTTCTTTTTTAGCCTAACAGGTGATCTAGCAAGAAAAATTTTATATGAGCAATTGAGAAATGTGTGTATCCTGATGTTGTTTAGCAGTGTTCTCTATACCTCTGTTAGGAATAATAGTTTTATATTACCTTAAAGTCCTCTGTTCCCTTACTAATGTTCTCTCTTGTCTTATTATTACAGGAGGTGGGGTATTGAAGTATCCTGTGCTAATTATATTGCTTTCTATGTGTTTCTTCAATTCTGTCAGTATTTGCTGCACATATTGGGAACCTAATGTGAGATACACACATGCACACAGACACACACATGTACAAATTTGTCATAGGTTCCCAGTGAATGAATCTAGTATTGTTTAATGTTTTTTGTCTCTTTGGAGTTTTAACTTCAAGTACATTTTATAAAATATGAGTTTTTGAAATTAAGTATATTTTATATATAAAATATCACAGTAGCTTGTGTGATATTATTTTGACTTCTCTCATTTGGCTAATATTTACATGAAATTTCTATTTCCATCTTGCCACTTTCAGTCTTTTTTTATCATTAGATCTTCACTGACTTGTAGAAAGGCAAGATGGATCTTGATTTTTAAAATTTTTCCTATAAATCCCTTTATTGAAAATATGTCTCTTGATTGGAAAGTTAAATTTGCATATATTTAAATAATTTTCTGAAAGAAAAACACTGTTATTTTATTGTTTTATTTGATTTTTGTATCTTTGTCCATCATTTTCTCTTTCTATTTTGCTTTGTATCTTTTTAATTTTTGTATTGATATATGCTTTCATTCTTTTTGTGTTTGTGCGTGTCTGTCTACACAGATGTGTTATTTGTGGTACCTTGGGTATTACCTAAAACCTCTCAACGACAAAACTATATTTTATTTTGGTAAAACATTAACTTCAGTTACATAAAAAATTCTTCCTCATTACATCGGCCCTCAACTTTGTTATTCATGTTACTAATTATCTTTTTATGTTGTATATTCATTAACAGATTTCTAGAATAATTTCTATGCTTTTATCTTTCTACTTTTAGATAATAATTTAAAATGTTTTGTGCACCATTATGATAATTCTAAGGAATAAAAATATTCTAAGGAATAATTCTAAGGAATAGAATAAAGAATTTTAAGGAATTTGATTTTTGTGTGTGTGCATATCATTCCCAGAAAGTTATGTATTTTTATATGATTGTGTTGTTTTCTTGTATCATGTTATTTTCAGCAGCAGGAACCCCTTTCAGCATCTTTGATATATAGGGTATATGTAGAGTATATACCGTGCCAATATATTTTCTCAGGATTTGATCATTTTGGAATGTGTTTTAATTTGGTAGGACAGTTTTGCTGACTGTATTATATTCACTTAACAGCTGTTTTTTCCCCCAGGACTTTGAGAATACCACAGAGTTTACTTGTGACCTGCAATATTCTTGCTGACAAATTCACTGATTATTATATGAGACTATGCTTATAAGTGACACATCACTTTTGTCTTGCAGCTTCTAAGATTCTCTTGTCTGTGACTTTTACAATTGTGCTTATATGTGTTTTGTTATAAATATCTTCTATGTGTATCATACTTCGTTGAACTTCGTTTTTATATTTTTTTACTTTTATAATTTTTCAGTTATTTTTTATTTTTTATCTCCACAATTTTGTTTTTATGATAATTTTAATATTTTTGTTATCCTCATTTTTCTGATTTTCAGTAGTAGATTATATTCCTATTTTACTCATTTAGTATTCAATTTATCTTAAATTTTAAAAATTGATCTCTACATCTCTATTTTTTAATGGTTTTGCTTTCTAAAAATTTTATAAATTTTTTGATGGGGCCTAATATTTTGTATACATTGTAATCTTTGATTGAGATTTGGACATTTAAAAACTATCTCTCACAATCTTGATAATGCAGCTTTGTCCTGGCATAGTCTGAAATCAGTTGTCTTGGTTAGAGATTCTGGCAGTCTCTCAAATATATGGTTAGGATGTGTCTTGTCTGAAACTTTGTTTTTATTTTTTAAAGAAGTGTATTCATGTATCATCCTAATAGTCAGTAATCACTTGCTACACCTGTTCCTGTCTGTGGTACTGCAGTCACTCCACTCCTGTGACATTTACCTTTGGTCTCAGAAGACTCAAACTGTCATTGCAAAGTATACCACCATTTATTTCTTTCTTCCTTTCTTCCTTTCCTTTCCTTTCCTTTTTTTTTTTTTTTTTTTTTTTTGACAGAGTTTTGCTCTGTTGCCCGGGCTGGAGTGCAGTGGTACGGTCTCAGCTCACTGCAACCTCTGCTTTCTGGGTTCAAGTGATTCTCCTGCCCCAGCCTTCTGAGTAGCTGGGATTATAGGTGCCTGCCATCATGCCCAGCAATTTTTTCTGTTTTTAGTAGAGACAAGGATTCACCATGTTGGCCAGGCTGGTTTTGAACTCCTGACTTAATGATCTGCCCGCCTTGGCCTCCCAAAATGCTGGGATTACAGGCATGAGCCACCATGCCTGACCAAAGTATACCACCATTTCTTTCAGCAGTTTATGTTATGGGAAGCTAAATCCAGCATCTGGTAATATCCTAGAAGCAGAAATAAAGATGTGTGTGCCAGTATATTTCTTGTCTTTTAAAAACAAAACCGGGAGTTGGCAATTTACTTCCAAAGGCACTGTGTTTTATTGGGGAACAGGAAGAGCTGTGTTGGGTAAATGTAACAGAAATGTTTTTCATTCTCTGTGACTCTTTGCCTTGTACTCACCTGGGGCATTGCACACATATAACTTACTGATAAATTATCCACAAATATATTTTGGTTCGTATGTCTTTGTTACATTTATATGTTTATGAAGAAATTAGAATCTGGTATTTTGCTATGATGTGTTGCTTATGTAGTTTGTATAACTTTAGAGGTTTTGTTTGTGACATATATATATCTGAGTCTAGTAAGTGAAGTAATTTGTTGTTTTAATTTTATTTTAGTTGTGTGTTCTCATTTTGTTGAAGACTTTCGGCCAGAGCAAGACATAAAAGATTCTTTCGAAAAAGTGACACTGAGGAGATATGATAAACGTGGACATGAGAACTTACAATTAAGAAAAGGCTATAAAACTGTAGGTGATTGTAAGCTATACAAAGTAGGTTATAATGGACTTAACCAATGTTTGACACTTACCCAGAGCAAAATGTATCACTGTGATATATATGTAAAAGTCTTTTATGCATTTTCAAATGCAGATAGAAATAAGAGAAGACATACTGGAAAGAAACCTTTCCAGTGTAAAAAATGTGGCAAATCATTTTGCATGCTTTCACAACTAACTCAACATAAGAAAATTCATATTAGAGAGAATACCTACAGATGTAAAGAATTTGGCAATGCCTTTAATCAGTCCTTAGCCCTTACTAACCATAAGACAATTTATGTTGGTGAGAAACACTACAGATGTGAAGAATGTGGCAAAGCATTTAACCACTGCTCAACCCTTACTAACCATAAGAGAATTCATACTGGAGAGAAACCCTACAAATGTAAAGAATGTGGCAAAGCCTTTAGCAGGTACTCAACCCTTAGTACCCATAAGAGAATTCATACTGAAGAGAAACCCTACAAATGTGATGAATGTGGCAAAGCCTTTAACCGGTCCTCAACCCTTACTAGCCATAAGAGAATACATACTGGTGAGAAACCCTACAAATGTGAAGAATGTGGCAAAGCCTTTAACTGGTCTTCAACTCTTACTAAACATAAGGTAATTCATACTGGAGAGAAGCCCTACAAATGTGAAGAATGTGGCAAAGCTTTCAACCAGTCTTCAAGACTTACTCGACATAAAAAAATTCATACTGGAGAGAAACCCTACGAATTTGAAGAATGTGGCAGAGTTTTTACCTGTTCTTCAATACTTACTCAAGACAAGAAAATTCATACTGGAAAGAAACCCTACAATTGTGAAGAATGTGGCAAAGTTTTTACCTGTTCCTCTACACTTACTAGACATAAGAGAATTCATACTGAAGAGAAACCCTATAAATGTAACGAATGTGGCAAAGCTTTTAACCGGTCCTCACACCTTACTAGTCATAGGAGAACTCATACTGGAGAGAAACCCTACAAATGTGAAGAATGTGGCAAAGCCTTTAAGCAGTCCTCAAACCTTAACAGTCATAAAAAAATTCATACTGGAGAGAAACCCTACAAATGTGAAGAATGTGGCAAAGCTTTTATCTTGTCCTCAAGACTTACTCAACATAAGAAAGTTCATACTGGAGAGAAACCTTACAAATGTGAAGAATGTGGCAAAGCTTTTAACCGGTCCTCAAGACTTACCCAACATAAGAAAATTCATACTGGAGAGAAACCCTACAAATGTGAACAATGTGACAAAGCTTTTACCCACTCCTCAAACCTTAGTAGTCATAAGAAAATTCATACTGGAGAGAAACCCTACAAATGTGAAGAATGTGGCAAAGCTTTTAATCGGTCCTCAAGACTTACTCAACATAAGAAAGTTCATACTAGAGAGAAACCTTACAAATGTGAAGAATGTGCCAAAGCTTTTACCCGGTCTTCAAGACTTACTCAACATAAGAAAATTCATAGGCTGGGCGTGGTGTCTCATGCCTGTAATCCCAGCACTTTGGGAGGCCGAGGCAGGCGGATCACGAGGTCAGGAGATCGAGACCATCCTGGCTAACATGGTGAAACCCCATCTCTACTAAAAATACAAAAAAAAAAAAAAATTAGCCAGGCATGGTGGTGGGCATCTGTAGTCCCAGCTACTCAGGAGGCTGAGGCAGGAGAATGGCCCGAACCCAGGAGGTGGAGCTTGCAGTGAGCCAAGATCACACCACTGCACTCCAGCCTGGGTGACAGAGCCAGACGCCATTTCAAAAAAAAAAAAAGAAAATTAATAGGCCTGGTGTGGTGGCTCACGCCTGTAATCCCAGCACTTTGGGAGGCCAAGGCAGGTGGATCACGAGGTCAGGAGTTCAAGACCAGCCTGGTCAACACGGTAAAACCCCATCTCTACTAAAAATACAAAAATTAGCTGGATGTGGTGGCGCATGCCTGTAGTCCCAGCTACTCGGGAGGCTGAGGCAGGAGAATTGCTTGAACCTGGGAGCCAGAGGTTGCAGTGAGCTGAGATCACACTACTGCACTCCAGCCTGGGTGACAAAACAAGACTCTGTCTAAAAATATGTAAATAAGTAAATAGAAAATTCATAGTAGAGAGAAACCTTACAAATGTGTAGAATGTGGCAAAACTCGTTTTAACCAATGCTCACACCTTATTGCATAGAAAAGCATTTATACCTGAAAAAAGGTGTACAAATTTAAAAAATGTGGAAAAGCCATTAATATCTGTTCACATCTTAACAACAGAGATTTGATACTTTATAGGAGCATTGTAAGTGCAATTACTGTCAAACAATCTTGTAGAAAATATAATCCTTTAAAGTGAATGAGACTAGTCTGAGGAAAAACATTACAAATGTAAAGAGGGTTATAGTGCATTTACTTGTATCACAGATCTTTTTGTACACATTTTATACTAGAGGAAAACCTTGAAGCAGTTGCACCAACTTTGTTCAACATCAGAAATTTATATTGGAGAAAAATCCAGCAAGTGTAATAAATTTGGAAAAACTTTTTTTTCCCCAAAAACTATACCTTAGAAAACACTGGAGAGTTTACATTAACATATGTTTTTGCATATGGCCATATGTATAAAAATTTTAATTCAAAATTGATTTTAAAAAGTCTACATGAATATACATAGATATGTATGATATTTAATACATAGAAAAGTCTACATAAATATCAGAATTTACAGAAGAAATAACTAAGACACAAACACTTGAGACATTAAAGGGCTGAGTATAGAAAATAATCTAAAACTAGTTAAATTATTTGTATATAACTTTTAAAAGAGTAGAGGATATTTTGCAAAGTTATATTCAAAGTGTACTTTTTATTTATTTATTTTTTTGAGACAGAGTCTCACTTTGTTGCCTACGTTGGAGTTCAGTGGCACGATTTCAGCTTGCTGCCAGCTTCGACTTTTGGGTTCAAGCAGCTCTCCTGCCACAGCCTCCTGAATAGCTGGGAATACAGGCATACACCAGCATGTCTGGCTAATTTTTTTTTTTTTTTTGTATTTTTAGTAGAGATGGGATTTCACCATTTTGTCCAGGGTGGTCTCAAACTCCTCATCTCAAGTGATCTTCCCACCTTGGCCCACCAAAGTGCTGGGATTGCAGCCATGAGCCACTGCACCCAGCCCAAAGTATACTGTTAAAAATATGTATATATATAAAATTTTTGAAAAGTGAATTATGATGTAATTCAAATATCAGATTACTTCATGCTGTTTCATTGTTCCTATTCACGTGAAAGCATGTGATCAATTATTGCTGCATCACATATAGACTCATTAGGTGGAAATTATGGCCTCTTCTATAAAAAAGTAAGGACATTAAAATCTAAGATGCTTGATGAAAATCTAAGTGGAGAGGCTCTTTGTGGTTAACTTATTGAGTGATGTATGAGGTCGATGTTCAGAGTAATATGCCTCTGTATTATAGTGATAGAAAATATTTTTTAGTTAAAAATTAATTGATAATGAAATCGTAAATCATTTTAGTGATTGAGCTTTTATGTTATAAAATGCAGTATATTTCAAAATTTTTAAATTATGTGTAAATTTGATTTTATTTTTTACCATGTTAAGACTGTTGTGCATTTAATGAAGCATTATTATGCTATCAACTTTAACCTATCCCACATTACTCAAAGGTGTAGGTAAATGATGGTAGCAGTATGCTATTTGGTAACATAGTGGAATAGCATCTCTAGTAATCTCTTTTGCCAGTAGCTTTAACTGGTAGATAAGTTAATATTGTTCCCATAGGTTAAATATTTATCCTTTTTTTGTTGAATTTTTTTCTTATTTTTTTGGTGGGTACATAATATGTGTATATATTTATGCAAATCTGGCATATTTTGATACAGGCATACAATATGTAATAATTACATCAGTTACATCAGGGTAAATTATGTAGCCATCACTTGTAACATTTATCTTTTATAAACAACTCAATTATGCACTTTTAGTTATTTTAAAGTGTACAATTAAATTGCCATTGACTGCATGGTTATTTTTGTGGTCATGAAAAATTTATAAATAAGTATAAATAAAATAAACTCATTTCTGAGTCTTAAATAGATATTTTCAATTATTTGTAATATATTTTTATTTGAACATTTGGCCTCTCTGCCTGCAAAGACACACAGACTTTTAGTTTTGATTTACATAGAGTTAAATATACACATATATGGCTGTGAAGATAAATCTTAGATGTAAGAAAATTATGCAGTTATTAAGTGTCTTTGTGTGAATACACCTATTTTTTTTTGAAGAAAAGAGCAATATTGGAACAAAAGGAATCGTTTTAATAAGGTTGCTAATTTACTAGAAAACAAAAAACCTCAAAAACGCTGAAAGCAAATCTATACTCTCTTTTTATTGAATTTATTACTGTAAAATTTTATGGCTTATAGTTCAGAATCTCTCCATGCAAATTCTCTGTATTTATTTGCCTGGTACTCATGCTAGGCCCTTAATTTTTTTGTGTGTTTTATACATTTTTTGTTGTATAGTTTATGAAGTATTCATTATGTGAGCTGGTCAGAGATTATAATAAATTTTATAAAATTGAGTAATGCACACAAGATAATTTTTAGACATAATTCAAAAAATAGTGTATTTACATTTTATTTATTTAGGACATTCCATTTTATTTTATAACTGGAGAACCCTATATAAGCATTTTTTAAAAATTATTGCTTCTTTTCACTTTTATAAGTGACAAGTAAATTTATTAATTGAGTCAATTTGTTCAGCTAAGTACTAGGGAGACTTCATAAGTCATGAGGATGTTTTTATATATAAATGTAGCAAACAAATATGAAAGTACCTCTTGTGTCACAGATGCTCCATAATAAGCTATAAATATTCCTGCTGGAGTTAGTTTGTATTTTCAAGTCAGAGATGAAAAATATCCACAGTGAAGAAATCTTCATGTGGCGAAGGCATTTTTGTCTAGGCTGCAAAGCTGACTCTTGCTGAATTTAAAGAGAAATTTTGCTTCTCTTGTTTCTTAATTATCCTGTTTTGTCTTAAGTGTATTCCAAGGTTGTATGCATTACAATGAACTACAGTCCTTCTTTTACTGTGTTATGGCAACAGTTTTTTCACTATTGTCTTCATTTCACATGGTACTTTGTAGGTTCTAATGAGAAAGTTTTGTTTTATTTTGTTTGAGATGGAGTTTCGCTCTTGTTGCCCAGGCTGGAGTGCAGTAGCACGATCTCTGCTCACTGCAACTTTAACCTCCTGGGTTCAAGCGATTCTCCTGCCTCAGCCTCCTCAGTAGCTGGGATTACAGGTATGCACCACCACGCCTGGCTAATTTTGTATTTTTACTAGAGACGGAGTTTCTCCTTGTTGGTCTGGCTAGTCTCAAACTCCTGACCTTGGGTGATTCACCCAACCCTACCTCCCAAAGTGTTGGGATTGCAGGTGTGAGCCACCGCACCTGGCCAAAAGTTTATTTTTTAATGCACTGAAAAAGTGGTTTTAACTGGAGAATTTGCTTATCAATATAACTTTTGGATTGATAAAATAAGAGGCACACATTTTTCCTGGTTGAGATAATTACATCACTTAGCATTGTCTGTAAAAGAAAAATCTTTATGTATTTATTTTTTTGAGATGGAGTCTTGCTCTTGTCACCCAGGCTGGAGTGCAGTGATGCAATCTTGACTCACTGCAACCTCTGCCTCCTATGTTGCCGAAACCTCCTGAATAGCTGGGATTACAAGCACCCGCCACCATGCCTGGTTAATTTCTGTATTTTAGTAGAGATGGGGTTTCACCCTGTTGGCCAGGCTGGTCTAGAACTCCTGACCTCAGATGATCTGCCTCCCTCAGCCTCCCAAAGTGCTGGGATTGCAGGATTGAGTCACCATGCCTGGCTGGAAAAATCTATTAGATTCTTACAAAAAATGTGATAAATATCAATTTTGTTAGAAACTATCATTTTTTATTCCTTTTTTTGTTTCTTTCTTTGTTTTTGTTTTTTTGAGATGAAGTCTTGCTCTGTTGCCCAGGCTGGAGTGTACTGGCAATATCTTGGCTCACTGCAAGTTTCACCTCCTGGGTTCAAGTGCCTCTCCTGCCTCAGCCTCCCAAGTAGCTGGGATTATGGGCATGCGCCATCACATCCACCTAATTTTTGTATTTTTAGTAGAGATGGGGTTTCACCATGTTGGCCAGGCCGGTCTTGAACTCCTGACCTCAAGTGATCCACCTACCTTGTCTTCTGAAAGTGCTAGGATTACATGCATGAGCCACCGTATCTGGCCAGGAACCATCTTTGAAATTAGATTTTTTTTTTTTCTTTCGAGACGAGTCTCACTCTGTTGCCCAGGCTGGAGTTCAGTGGCATGATCTTGGCTCACTGCATCCTCCATCTCCCCGGTTCAACAATTCTCCTGCCTCAGCCTCCCGAGTAGCTGGGATTACAGGCGCTCACCACCACACCCAGCTAATTTTTGTATTTTTTGTAGAGACAGAGTTTCACCATGTTGGTCAGCCTGGTCTCCAGCTCCTGACGTAACTTGCGCTCTTTGTGGACACCAGGATGCAAACTCCGTGGAGTCAGCAAGCAAAACGAGAGCAGAACGCAACAGCAGGAGACCCAGAGACAGAACATGCATACAGGGTGTGAGGAGGGGAGCTCAGGTCAAATTTCACGTTGTTTAGAGAGACAGCAAATTAGAGGAGGAGGAAGGTTATTGGCAGGAGAGACATCTGCAGGGAAAATGTAACCCAGAGATAATTTAAAGTTTTACAAACAAATGAAAAACTATTTTAGGGCAAGTGTAAGGAGGAGGTATTTCAGCAAAACTTAGCATTAGACATAAAATCAAACTAATATGGACTGCAATAATTGTTAAAGAAATTTCTATCAACTAGTTGATAAAATCAATGTATACTGCTTGGATCTGTAGTGAACAATATTTAACCATTACGCTATTAGTATTCCAAATTACTAGAGGGATGGGGAAGGGAAGCTGACAGAAAAGTGGTTCTCAAGGGTATGTTAGTATTGAAGGGTAATTTGTAGAGCTTGTATGGCTTAGGTTCAAATGGAGAAAGAATGATTTAAAAACTGAGACGGGGAGAAGAACTAGGCTGTATAAAAACTGCGGCCAGGCACGGTGGCTCAGGCCTGTAATCCCAGCACTTTGGGAGGCCGAGGCGGGTGGATGACCAGAAGTCAGGAGTCCAAGACCAGCCTGGTCAGCATGGTGAAACCCCGTCTCTACTAAAAATACAAAAATTAGCTGGGCGTAGTGGTGCATACCTGTAATCCCAGCTATTCGGGAGGCTGAGGCAAGCGAATTGCTTGAACCTGGGAGGAGGAGGTTGCAGTGAGCTGAGATCACGCCATTGCACTCCAACCTGGGCAACAAGAGCAAAACTTCTCAAATGAATGAATGAATGAATTAGCAAATTGAGAGCCCCCAAAGCAGCAGATGGCTGTGAAACTGGATGTTCTAGTACCAAACATAACAAACTGAAAGGACTAATAAAGAGGGGAACAAATTTAAAATAGTTTATGTATCGACTAGTTTATGTATCTAAAAGGTAAAAATTAGGCCAGGAGCGATGCCTCATGCCTATAATCCCAGCACTTTGGGAGGCCGAGATGGGAGGATCACCTGAGGTTGGGATTTTGAGAGTAGCCTGACAAACATGGAGAAACCCCGTCTTTACTAAAAATACAAAAATTAGCTGGGCATGGTGGCTCATGCCTGTAATCCCAGTCACTCGGGAGGCTGAGGCAAGAGAATCGCTTGAACCTGGGAGGCAGAGGTTGTGGTGAGTGGAGATCATGCCATTGCACTCCAGCCTGAGCAACAAGAGTAAAACACCGTCTCAAAAAAAAAAAAGATAAAAATTAGGAGTCGATTTCGCCATATAATTTAAAACAAATTCATAGTTGTTTTTGTTTTTTTGAGACTCTCACTGTCGCCCAGACTGGAGTGCAGTGGTGCAACCTCGTCTCAATGCAGCCTTCATCTCCTGGGTTCAAGTGATTCTCCTACCTCAGCTTTCTGAGTAGCTGGGATTACAGGCATGCGCTATCACACCCAGCTAATTTGTGTGTATTTAGTAGAGATGGAGTTTCACCATGTTGGCCAGACAGGTCTCAAACTCCTGACCTCAAGTGATCCACCCACCTTGGCCTCCCAAAGTGCTGGGATTACAGGCGTGAGCCACTGTGCCCAGCAAGAATTTTGTAATGCATTTATCCTGAATATACCTGCTTAGCATAATACCATAATTTTCTACATACGTTTCTAAATACATTTAGGCTTATTTTCTACAAATATTATTCTGGACATCTTATAAATGCTAGGAACACTCTGGAAGACAATGTATTGAGTTTTACAGTATTTCAGGTATTTAATACCTAGAGTATTAAATATTTCTTAATCAAAATCTAATCTCTAAATAATCTATTCAGAAATTTTAGTAGATTCTAATAAAAATATATTCCTGGAACATTTTGTGAGGCACATTATGCAGATTCTGGAAATATTAAGCGAATTAAAGCCTCTAAGCCTTTTGTTGTTGTTGTTGTTGAGACAGAGTCTAGCTCTGTTGCCCAGGCTGGAGTGCAGTGGTGCAATCTCGGCTCACTGCAGCCTCTGCCTCCTGAGTTCAAGCAATTCTCCTGGCTCAGCCTCCCAAGTAGCTGGGACTACAGGTGTGAGCCACCATGCCTGGCTATTTTTTGGATTTTTAGTAGAAACGGGGTTTCACCACGTTTGCCAGGCTGGTTTCGAACTCCTGACCTCAAGTGATCTGCCCACCTCCACCTCCCAAAATGCTGGGATTACAGGCATGAGCCACCACTCCCGGCCTCCAATCCTAAATTTTTTTATTTTCCTGAATGCAATTTAAAAGGGTACTAAGGCTATAAGAACTCAGTCATACACACACACACACACACACACACACACACACACACACACACACACAGAAAATATTAATCAGGTAAGTCGTAACCTCAAGTAGGCAAAAACCCAAATTATTTATGAAAAGTTTTCTAGTTTTAATATTTCAATATTCTTCTGAATATTCTACTTTTTGCCATTTTTTTTTGCTTCCATCTTTGCTATATAAATGGATAGCAACACACATCCTATTGTTGAGCTCTTCAAAGAAGCCTTGAGTAGAGAATCTGAAGCCTATTCCAGATTTTTCTTTGAGTGTAGACATCTTTGACAGTTTTCAAATTAAAGAAATATACAGGACAGGCTCGGTGGCTCACATTTGTTATCTTAACACTTTGGGAGGTTGAATCGGGTGGATCACCTGAAGTCAGGAGTTTGAGACCAGCTGGGCCAACATAGTGAAACCCCGTCTCTACTAAAAATATAAAAATTAGCCAGGCATGGTGGCATGCGCCTGTAGTCCCAGCTACTTAGGAGGCTGAGGCAGGAAAATTGGTTAAACCCGGGAGGCGGAGGTTGCAGTGAGCCAAGATAGCACCACTGCACTGCAGCCTGGGAGACAGAGTGAGACTCTGTCTCAAAAAAAAAAAAAAAAAAAAAAAAACTATAAATAGAAATACTCTATTATGTAGGATATATGGTACTGTCTTTATAACAATTATCTTTGCTTCAGTTTTTTAAAATTACTTTTATATTTATTACTAAGTTTGGAAATTTTGTTTACTTATTTTAATTTATTGTCAGCGCAGGCTAATTTCAAACTGTAATATTGGAATTAACAGAGTTTTGTAAGGATTTTTGTTTCTGCAAAATGTCCTCAGTGTATGCACAAGTTTTTATATCCTAGAAACAATGTTCATTAGGGGACTTTTGTGTAAAACTGGTCTTCAACAGGGTTCAAATCGTGGTGTATATATATGTACAAATGTATAGATGATTTTATTTTTTATGTTTTTAAATTTAAATTTTTTATTTTAATTTCTGTGATACATGTGCAAAACATGCAGGTTTGTTACATAGGTATACATGTGCCATGGTTGTTTGCTGCACCTGTCAACACATCATCTAGGTTTTAAGCCCCACATGAATTAGGTATTTGTCCTAATGCTCTCCCTCCCATTGCCCCCCACACCCTGACAGGCCCCAGTGTGTGATGTTCCCCTTCCTTCCCCTTCCTATGTCCATGTGTTCTCATTGTTCAGTTCCCACTTATGAGTGAGAAAATGTGGTGTTTGATTTTCTATTCATGTGTTAGTTTGCTGAGAATTATGGCTTCCAGTTTCATCCATGTCCCTGCAAAGGACATGAACTCATTCTTTTTTATGGCTGCATAGTATTCTGTGGTGTATATGTGCCACATTTTCTTATCCAGTCTATCATTGATGGGCATTTGGATTGGTTCCAAGTCTTTGCTACTGTAAATATTTCTGCAATAAACATATGTGTGCATGTGTGTTTGTAGTATAATGATTTATAATCCTTTGAGTACATACCCAGTAATGGGATTGCTTGGTCGAATGGTATTTCTGGTTCTAGATTCTTAAGGATTGCCACATTGTCTTCCACAATGGTTGAACTAATTTACACTCCTACCAACAGTGTAAAAGCATTCCTATTTCTCCACAGCCTCACAAGCATCTGTTGTTTCCCGACTTTTTAATAATTGCCATTCTAACTGGCATGAGATAGTATCTCATTGTGGTTTTGATTTGCATTTCTCTAACGACCAGTGATGATGAGCTTTTTTTCATACGTTTTTTGGCCACATAAATGTCTTTTGAGAAATGTCTGTTTATATCCTTTGCCCACTTTTTGATGCGGTTGTTTTTTTCTTGTAAAGTTTTTCAAGTTCCTTGTATATTCTGGATATTAGACCTTTGTCAGATGAGTATCTTGCAAAATTTTTCTCCCATTCTGTAGGTTGCCTGTTCACTCTGATGATAGTTTCTTTTGCTGTGCAGAAGCTCTTTAGTTTGATTAGATCCCATTTGTCAATTTTGGCATTTGTTGCAATTGCTTTTGTGTTTTAGTAATGAAGTCTTTGCCCACACCTATGTCCTGAATGGTACTACCTAGGTTTTCTTCTAGTGTTTTTGTGGTTTGGGGTTTTACATTTAAGTCTTTAATTTTTCTTGAGTATATCTTTGTATAAGTTATAAGGAAGGGGTACAGTTTGTTTTCTGCGTATGGCTAGCCAGCTTTCCCAGCACCATTTATTAAAAAGGGAATCCTTTCCCCATTGCTTGTTTTTGTCAAGTTTGTGGAAAATAGGATTATAGATATGTGGTGTTATTTCTGAGGTCTCTGTTCTGTTCCATTGGTCTATATATCTGTTTTGGTACCAGTACCATGCTGTTTTGGTTACTGTAGCCTTGTAGTATAGTTTAAAGTCAGGTAACATGATGACTCCAGCTTTGTTCTTCCTGCATACAATTGTCTTGACTATACAGATTCTTTTTTGGTTCCATATGAAATTTAAAGTAGTTTTTTTCTAACTCTGTGAAGAAAGTCAATGGTAGCTTGATGGGAATAGCATTGAGTCATAAATTACTTTGGGCAGTATGGCCATTTTCATGATATTGATTCTTCCTATCCATGAGCATGGAATTTTTTCCCATTTGTTTGTGTCCTCTCTTATTTCCATGAGCAGTGGTTTGTAGTTCTTCTTGAAGAGGTCCTTCACGTCCCTCGTAAGTTGTATTCCTAGGTATTTTATTCTCTTTATAGAAATTGTGAATAGGAGTTCACTCATGATTTGGCCCTCTGCTTGTGTATTGTTGGTGTATAGAAATGCTTGTGATTTTTTTTTTTTTTTTTTGAGACAGAGTCTCACTCTGTTACCAGGCTGTAGTGCAGTGGCATGATCTTGGCTCACTGCAACCTCTGCCTCCTGGATTAAAGCAATTCTGCTGCCTCAGCCTCCTGAGTAGCTGGGACTAAAGGCACATGCCTCCGCACCCAGCTAATTTTTGTATTTTTATTAGACGTGGGGTTTTGCCATGTTAGCCAGGCTGGTCTTGAACTCCTGACCTCAGATGATCCACCTGCCTCAGCCTCCCAAAGTGCTGGGATTACAGGCGTGAGCCACCATGACCAGCCAAATGCTTGTGATTTTTACACATTGATTTTGTATCCTGAGATTTTCCTGAAGTTACTTATCAGCTCAAGGAGTTTTTGGGCGGAGACGATGGGGTTTTCTAAATATACAATCATGTCATCTGCAGACAGAGACAATTTTACTTCCTCTCTTCCTATTTGAATACCCTTTATTTATTTCTCTTGCCTGATTGCCCTGGCCAAAACTTCCAATACTATGTTGAATAAGAGTGGAGGAGCCAGGTGCAGTGGCTTATGCATATAATCCCAGCATTTTGGGAGGCTGAGGCCGGTGGATCACCCGAGGTCGAGAGTTCGAGACCAGCCTGACCAACATGGAGAAACCCCGTCTCTACTAAAAATACAAAATTAGCCAGGCATGTTGTCACATGCCTGTAATCCCAGCTACTGGGGAGGCTGAGGCAGGAGAATCACTTGAACCCAGGAGGCAGAGGTTGTGGTGAGCCGAGATCATGCCATTGCACTCTAGCCTGGGAAACAAGAGTGAAACTCCGTCAAAAAACAAAAGAGTTGTGGGAGATGGCATCCTTGTGCCAGTTTTCAAAGTGAGTGCTTCCACCTTTTGTCCATTCAGTATGATATTGGCTATGGATTTGTCATAAATAGCTCTTATTATTTTGAGATATGTTCCATCAATACCTAGTTTATTGAGAGTTTTTAGCATGAAGGGGTGTTGAATTTTATCGACAGTCTTTTCTGCATCTATTGAGATAATCATGTGTTTTTTGTCATTGGTTCTGTTTATGTGGTGGATTATTTTATTGATTTGTGTATGTTGAACCAGCCTTGCATCCCAGGGATGAAGCCGACTTAGTCGTGGTGGATAAGCTTTTTGATGCGCTGCTGGAATTGGTTTGCCAATATTTTATTGAGGATTTTCACATCGATGTTATTCAGGGATATTGGCCTGAAATTTTCTTTTTCTGTTGTGTCTCTGCCAGGTTTTGGAATCAGGATGATGCTGGCCTCATAAAATGAGTTAGGAAGGAGTCCCTCTTCTTCCATTGTTTGGAATAGTTTCAGAAGGAATGATACCAGCTCCTCTTTGTATCTCTGATAGAATTTGGCTGTGAATCCGTCTGGTCCTGGGCTTTTTTTGGTTGGTAGGCTATTAATTACTGCCTCCATTTCAGAACTTGTTATTGGTCTATTCAGGGATTTGACTTCTTCCTGGTTTAGTCTTGGGAGGGTGTGTGTATGTGTCCAGGAATTTATCCATTTTTTTCTAAATTTTCATGTTTATAGTATTCTCTGATGGTAGTTTGTATTTCTGTCAGATCAGTGGTGATATCCCATTTATCATTTTTATTGTGTCTATTTGATTCTTCTCTCTTTTCTTTATTAGTCTAGCTGGCAGTCTATGTATTTTGTCTATGTTTTCAAAAAACAGCTCCTGGATTCATTGATTTTTTGAAGGGTTTTTTGTGTCTCTATCTCCTTCAGTTCTACTCTAATCTTAGTTATTTCTTGTGTTCTGCTAGGTTTTGAATTTGTCTGTTATTGCTTCTCTAGTTCTTTTAATTGTGATGTTAGGGTGTTGATTTTAGATCCTTTCAGCTTTCTGATGTGGGCATTTGGTGCAATAATTTTCCTCTTAACACTGCTTTAGCTGTGTTCCAGAGATTCTGGTACTTTGTCTCTTTGTTCTCATTGCTTTCAAGGAACTTCTTTATTTCTGCCTTAATTTTATTGTTTACCCGGTAGTCATTCAGCAGCAGGTTGTTCAATTTCCATGTAGTTGTGCAGTTTTGAGTGAATTTCTTAATCCTGAGTTCTAATTTGATTTCACTGTTGTCTGATAAACTGTTTGTTATGATTTCAGTTCTTTTGCATTTGCTGAGGAGCGTTTTACTTCCAATTATGTGGTCGATTTCAGAATAAGTGCCATGTGGCACTGAGAAGAATGTATATTCTGTTGATTTGGGGTGGAGAGCTCTGTAGATGTCTATTAGGTTCTTTTGGTCCAGAGCTGAGTTCAAGTCCTGAATATCCTTGTTAATTTTCCATCTTGTTGATCTGTCTAATATTGACATTGGGGTGTTAAAGTCTCCCACTATTATTGTGTGGGCATCTAAGTTTCTTTGTAGGTCACTAAGAACTTGTTTTATCAATCTGGGGGCTCCTGTATTGGCTGCATATGTGTTAAGGATAGTTAGCTCTTCTTGTTGCATTGATCCCTTTACCATTATGTAATGCCCTTCTTTGTCTTTTTTGATCTTTGTTGGTTTAAAGTCTGTTTTATCAGAGACTAGGACTGCAATCCCTGCTTTTTTTTTCTTTCCATTTGCTTGTTAAGTGAATATTCCTCCATCCCTTTATTTTGAGCCTATGTGTCTCTCTGCATGTGAGATAGGTCTCCTGAATACAGCACAGTCTTGACCCTTTATCCAATTTGCCAGTCTATGTCTTTTAATTGGGGCATTTAGCCCATTTACATATAAAATTAATATTGTTATGTGTGAATTTGATCCTGTCATCATGATGCTAACTGGTTATATTGCACATTAGTTGATGCAGTTTCTTCATAGTGTCATTGGACTTTATATTTTGATGTGTTTTTGCAGTGGCTGGTACTGGTTTTTCCTTTCCATATATAGTGCTTCCTTCAGGACCTCTTCTAAGGGAGGCCTAGCGGTGACAAAATCCCTCAGCATTTTCTCGTCTGTAAAGGATTTTATGAAATTCTGGGTTGAAAATTCTTTGCTTTGCTTTGCTTTGCTTTTTTTTTTTTTTTTTTTGAGATGGAGTCTCGCTCTGTTGCCCAGGCTGGAGTGCAGTGGCATGATCTCGGCTCACTGCAACCCCTGCCTGTCAGGTCCAAGTGATTCTCCTGCCTCAGCCTCCAGAATAGCTGGGATTATAGGTGCCCGCCACCATGCCCTGCTGATTTTTGTATTTTTAGTAGAGATAGGATTTCACCATGTTGGCCAGGTTGGTCTTGAACTCCCAACCTCAGGTGATCCACCTGCCTTGGCCTCCCAAAGTGCTGGGATTACAGGCGTGAGCCCAAAAATCGGGTGTGGTGGTGCACTCCTGTAATTTCAGCTACTCGGGAGGCTGAGGCAGGAGAATTGCTTGAACCCGGGAGTTGGAGGTTGTGGTGAGCCAAGATCGTGCCATTGCACTCCAGCCTGAGCAACAATCAAAACTCTGTCTCAAACAAACAAAAAAGAATGTTGAATATTGGCTGCTACTCTCTTCTGTCTTTTAGTGTTTCTACAGAGTGTTCCGCTGTTTGTCTGATGGACTTCCCTTTGTAGGTAACCTGGCCTTTCTCTCTGGCTGCCCTTAACATTTTTTCCTTCATTTCAACCTTGGAGAATCTGATGATTTTGTGTCTTGGGGTTGCTCTTCTCGAGGAGTGTCTTAGTGGTGTTCTCTTTATTTCCTGAATTTGAATGTTGGCTTGTCTTTCTAGGTTGGGGAACTTCTCCTGGATAATATCCACGTCACTTTCAGGTACAGTAATCAATCATAGGTTTGGTTTTTTCACATACTCCCATCTTTCTTGGAGGCTTTGTTCATTCCTTTTTGTTATTTTTTTCTCTAATATTGTCTTCACAACTTATTCTATTGAGTTAATCTCCAATCTCTGATATCCTTTCTTCTGCTTGATTGATTTGGCTATTGATACTTGTGTATACTTTGCAGAGTTCTCGTGCTGTGTTTTTCAGCCCCATCAGGTCATTTATGTTCCTGTCTAAACTGATTATTCTAGTTAGCAATTCCTCTAACCTTTTGTCAAGGTTCTTAGCTTCCTTGCATTGAGTTAGAGCATGCTCCTTTAGCTCAGAGGAGTTTGTTATTACCCACCTTTTGAAGCCTACTTCTGTCAATTCGTCAATCTCATTCTCCATCCAGTTTTTTTGTTTGTTTGTTTGTTTGTTTGTTTTTTGAGACAGAGTCTTGCTCTGTCGCCCAGGCTGGATTGCAGTGGCGCAGTCTCAGCTCACTGCATCCTCTGCCACCCGGGTTCAAGCAATTCTCCTGCCTCAGTCTCCCAATTAACTGGGATTACAGGCACCTGCCACTGTACCCAGCTAATTTTTGTATTTTAGTAGAGACCGGGTTTTACCATCTTGACCAGGCTGGTCTTGAACTCCTGACCTCAAGTGATCCACCTGCCTCAGCCTTGGCCTCCCAAAGTTCTGGAATTACAAGCTTAAGCCACTGCACCCAGCCTGCTCCATCCAGTTTTGTGCCTTTGCTGGAGAGGGGTTGTGATCATTTGAAGGAGAAGAGGCATTCTTGTTTTTGGAATTTTCAGTATTTTTGCACTGGTTTTTCCTCATCTTCATGGACTTACCTACTTTTGATCTTTGAGGCTGATGACATTGGATGGGGTTTTTGTGTGGGAGTCCTTTATATCGATGTTGGTGTTGTTGCTTTCTGTTTGTTAGTTTTTCTTCTAACAGTCAGGCCTCTCTTCCGCAGGTCTGCTGCAGCTTGCTGGAGGTCCACTCCAGACCCTGTTCAAGTGGAGGCAGTCTGTCCCTTAGCAGAGCTGGTGTGCTGTGCTGGGAGAATCCCTCTTGTCAGGGTCACCTGCTCTCTTCAGAGCCAGCAGTCAGGAAGAATTAAATCTATGGAAGCTGTGCCCGGAGCCACCCCTTCCCCCAGGTGCTCTGTCCCAGGGAGATGGGGATTTTGTCTGTCAGCCCTTGACTGGGGCTGTCTCCTTTCCTTCGGAGATGCCCTGCCCAGTGAGGAGGAATCTAGAGAAGGAGTCTAGCCACAACCGTTTTGCCAGGCTGTCTTGAATTCTGCCCAGCCCCGACCTCCCAGCCTCCTTAGCACGAGAAAACTGCCTACTAAAACCTCAGTAATGGGGGATGCCCCTCCCCTCACCAAGCTAGATCGTCCCTGGTCAACTTCAGACTGCTGTGCTGGCAGCAAGAATTTCAAGCCAGTGATTCTTAGCTTACTGAGCTCCATGGGATTGGGACCCTCTGAGCGAGACCATGTGGCTCCCTGGCTTCAGCCCCTTTCTAGGGGAGTGAAGGGTTCTGTCTTGCTGGGGTTCCAGATGCCACTGCGGTACAAAAAAACAAAACAAAACAAAACAAAAAAAACTCCTGCAGCTAGCTTGGTGTCTGCCCAAATAGCCACCCAGTTTTGTGCTTGAAACCCAGGGCTGTGCTGTTGTAGGCACACGAGGGAATCCCCTGATCTGCAGATTGCAAAAATCGTGGGAAAAGCATAGTAACCGGGCCAGGTAGCACAGTTCCTCACGGCTTCCCTTGGCTGGGGAGGGGAGGTCCCCCAGCTCCTTGCACTTCGTAGGTGAAGCAATGCCCCACCCTGCTTCTGCTCGCCCTCCATGGGTTGCACCCACTGCCTAACCAGTCCCAATTAGAGGAACTGGGTACCTCAGTTGGAAATGCAGAAATCACCTGTCTTCTGCATGGGTCTCGCTGGGTGCTGCAGACTGGAACTGTTTTTATTCGGCCCTCTTGACCCTGCCCCCCAAATCATTTTTATTTTTATTTCATCTAAATAGCTGCTATCTTCTTTATTTTGTACATCTTTGCCTAAACTATAATAAGAACAACAATCTAAATTTGCATAGCAAGTGGACCCTATATTTAGAATTTGAAGTGTTTCTGGCAAAATTTAGATTAAATTGGCTAATTAATAATGCTTTTCAAATTGCTTTCCCCTGCTCCAATAATGAAGTATAACTTCTAGAAACAGCTGAAAAATGAGTCGTTCTTCAGGTTGTATGCTGTTAATGTTACATTGAAACACAGTATGAAGCCTTGAAAATATCCGAAGAGAGAAAATGGAATCAGCAGTGATCCTGCTGTGACCTCACTACTTAGTAGTTGCGCTTTTAGCCAATTCATTTACTTGTCTTTAAACTGTGCACATTTCTGGCAGGGTAGCACTAATCACTGATCAAAACTGCCTTTTTTTTTTTGAGGTGTAGTCTCGCTCTGTCACCCAGGCTGGAGTACATTGGCATGATCTCAGGTCACTGCAACCTCTGCCTCCTGGGTTCAAGGGATTCTCTTGCATCAGCCTCCCAAGTAGCTGGGATTAAAAGCCTGTGCCACCACACCCAGGTAATTTTTATATTTTTAGTAGAGATGGGGTTTCACCATGTTGACCAGGCTGGTCTTGAACTCCTGACCTCAAGTGATCCGCCTGCCTCAGCCTCCCAAATTGCTGGGATTACATGCATGAGCCACCATGCCTGGCCAAATCTACCTTTAAAAATTGAGCAGGGCCGGGCGCGGTGGCTCACGCTTGTAATCCCAGCACTTTGGGAGGCCGAGGCGGGCGGATCACGAGGTCAGGAGATCGAGACCACGGTGAAACCCCGTCTCTACTAAAAATACAAAAAATTAGCCGGGCGTGGTGGCGGGCGCCTGTAGTCCCAGCTACTCGGAGAGGCTGAGGCAGGAGAATGGCGTGAACCCGGGAGGCGGAGCTTGCAGTGAGCCGAGATTGCGCCACTGCACTCCAGCCTGGGCAACAGAGCGAGACTCCGTCTCAAAAAAAAAAAAAAAAAAAAATTGAGCAGGAGGGAAAGGCTTTACCAACAGTGATTAGTTCAAAAAACTTCAACTCTAGGCTGGGGGCGGTGGCTCATGCCTGTAATCCCAGCACTTTGGGAAGCCAAGGCGAGTGGATCACGAGGTCAGGAGATTGAGACCATCCTGGCTAACATGTTGAAACCCCATCTCTACTGAAAATACAAAAAAATTAGCCGGGCGTGGTGGCGGGCGACTGTAGTCCCAGCTACTCAGGAGGCTGAGGCAGGAGAATCGCTTGAACCCAGGAGGTGGAGGTTGCAGTGAGCCGAGATCATGTCACTACACTCCAGCCTGGCGACAGAGTGAGACACTGTCTGAAACAAACCAACAAACAAATTAAAAAAAAAAACTTCAACTCTACTTCCTGGCTGGAACTCATATTGTAGATTGCAAAAGCACAGAATTAACATCGTAGTACTACTGAATTCAAAAAGAAATCTAGAAACCCCAGGGAATCCAGAGAAGATAGAGCAGATGTTCTGAATAGTCACCATTCACATTTTGCTTTGTTTTGGTAACTATTTACTATCACTTAATTACATATGGAGAATATAAGAAAATTGCCTTTTTCTTATTTTCAGTGCTAACCCTAAAATGGTAAAACTCTTGCAGGTTGAAATTAACAGCTTTTCAGTGGCCTGTCAACAAAAGATTAAAGGGTAGTGAAGTTGCCTCTGTAATTTCCAGGGTGAACAAATCTGGACTCAGTTCTTGCACTTCCCAAATTCACGGCTATCTTGGCATATGTTGATTTGTGGGCTGCAAAATATGAGAAATTCCACCTCAGAGAATTCTGTTTATAAAAACTTATTTGCATCTAATAATCTTAAGAGATATAAACACAGCAATGTTGACAACTACCTGTTGTTAATCCGTGGAAAAAGAATTGACAGTTATTTCTGAAGACATGAAAAGCTTCATATAATAAAAAATAGACTCTTAAATGTAAATCAGTTTCTATTTTTAATTTGGAGAAGTTAATAATAAATTACCAGCAATAAAAAATAAATCATTCATCACCATTACCGTGTTACCAATGGCTGGTCCATATAGGTTTGCAGTGATTTTGGTTCTTCCATTTTCAAAAGAAATAATCTAGCGCACAGATGAAGAGTGGGTTTGAAGCGTAAGTGGGGGGTTATTGAAGGGAAATAAAATACCCTTGGGAAACAACCAAGGGTGTGACTTGAGAGATCAAGTGCAGAGAAATGTCATATACCAGTTAAACTCCACTATTTGGCCTCTCGGTGTGCATGCTTGGGTGTCTTGCCCAATTTTTGAGATTTTATGAAGAAGCTGCTGCCCCTGAGCTCAGGATGTGTTCTGTTTTTAGGAGGTTTCCCCCTACCTGGTACCAGCTGAGACCATTTGTCAATCCTGAGCTGACCACCTGATAATCACCTGACATTCCTGGGGCACATTCCTGGGGTCTCTACCTTACCCCACTCATTACTATCTGACTACCTGCTCTAACTGAGTGATCAAGAATATTCTTTTTTCTTTCTTTTTTTTTTTTTTGAGACAGAGTCTCGGCCTGTTGCCCAGGCTGGAGTGCAGTGGCACAATCTCGGCTCACTGCGAGCTCTGCCTTCCAGGTTCACGCCATTCTCCTGCCTCAGCCTCCCGAGGAGTAGCTGGGACTACAGGCGCCCGCCACCACTCCCGGCTAATTTTTTGTATTTTTAGTGGAAATGGGGTTTCACCATGTTAGCCAGGATGGTCTCAATCTCCTGACCTCGTGATCTGCCCTTCTCGGCCTCCCAAAGTGCTGGGATTACAGGTGTGAGCCACTGGGCCCGGCCAAATATTCTTTTTTCTTTTTTTTCTTTTTTTTTTAGATGGAGTTTTGCTCTTGTTGCCTAGGCCGGAGTGCAATGGCACGATCTCGGCTCACTGCAACCTCCGCCTCCCCTGTCCAAGTGATTCTCCTGCCTGAGCCTCCCAAGTAGTAGGATTATAGCCATGCATCACCACACCTGGCTATTTTTTTTTTTTTTTTTGGTATTTTTAGTAGAGACAGGGTTTCTCCATGTTGGTCAGGCTGGTCTCGAACTCCTGACCTCAGGTGATTTGTCCCAGGTGATTCGCCTGCCTTGGCCTCCCAAAGTGCTGGGATACAGGCATAAGCCACGGTGCCCGCCGTAGATATTCTGCTGGCCTTGGAGCTTTCGGTGTCTAAAACTTTTACCAATCAATATATGCAGTCCATCAACTCTCTTAACTTTTATTGTTAATATGAGCTTGATTTTTTTGTTGATACAGTAGTAAAGACTTTATTTTATACTTAAAAATTTATTTATTAGTGGTTTAGACAACTTCTCTTTCTGACAACTCCATCTAACTTCTAGAGATAAAGCTTCCTGAGGATAAGTTTAGCTTTGAATATTCAATACTGAGAAATTTTGAAAGCATTCTAATTAAAAGAATTAAATTCAGGCCGGGCATGGTGGTTCACACCTGTAATCCTAGCAATTTGGAAGGCTGAGGCGGGTGGATGACTTGAGGTCAGGAGTTCAAGACCAACCTGGCCAACATGATGACACCCCATCTCTACTAAAAATACAAAAATTAGCCAGGCATGGTGGTGCATGCCTGTAATCCCAGCTACTCGGGGGGCTGAGGAGAATCACTTGAACCCAGGAAGCAGAGGTTGCTGTGAGCCAAGATCACGCCACTGGACTCCAGCCTGGGTGACAGAGTGAGACTCCATCTCAAAAATAAAAAGCAATTCAGTCTCAGCTCCCTGCAGCCTCGGCCTCCTGTGTTCCAGTGATTTTCCTGCCTCAGCCTCCTGAGTAGTTGGGATTACAGGTGCTGGCCATCACACCTGGCTAATTTTTGTATTTTTAGTAGAGACAGGGTTTTACTATGTTGGCCAGGCTTGTCTCGAATTCCTCACCTCAGGTGACCCGCCCACCTCTGTCTCCAAAGTGCTGAGATTACAGGCATAAGCCACCATGCCTCGCCAGGGAGTTCTTATTTTGATAAAGGATTACATGAGCCCTCTAAAAGATGTTTATTTAAACATTACAGGTGGTGGCAGTAGTAGTGCGCAAAGGTGTAGTGTGCAGCACTTGATTATTTTACTGCTGTTTCTGCTGAGCCTGTGGCAGCCCAGCCTTGTGTGCAGCTGTCTCCCACCCCCGTGATACCACATTCCACTTTCTGGCATGGAGACACGCACCTGAGGTGGACCCCCGGAGCCGGGCCTAAGGTGGGCTCTTACTGCTGCTGCTTCAGCTGCTGGCCTCAGGACTGCAGGAAGCTTGGGGGACACCAGGTCACTGAGAACAGCCACACTGGCATAATCAACACCTTCTTCTGGAGCATCCATTGTCCCCTCCTGTTGTGAGGAGACGATGTCTACTGCTCAGAAGCTCTTGGCCCGGCTGACTGAAAGTTTCGTGTTCAGCGAATATATTTCTACAGACATTGAGGAGAGTGTGGTCGGAGCTCTTGGATGTTCTTGGACTTGACATTTCCAACCTGTCCCAGCATTTCAACCTAGGCTCAGTGGCCAGCAGACCAGCCCATGCCCTTCTGTTGGCTGGTGCCATCTTCTCAGCCAACTGGTTCTTGTCTTTGGCCCCAGGCTTAACCTTCAAAGCATGTGTTCACTACTTCTGGATCATGTGGGCCATCCTGTTCTCCATGTCCTGCAGGCACAGCCCGCACAAGCACAAGGGTGGGGAATGAGGTGCTCCCCTGTGCTTCACGGTGGTGTCTACATTATGGCCTGGCCCGTGGCTTTTACAGGTATGGCAACTCCAGTGTGGATGAGAAGCTGGAGCACCTGACAGCCAGGTCAGACTGCTCAACACCTGCCTCAACATGACGCCAACAATCCTCCACTGCTCCAAAGACAGGTGAGGGCCAGCCTGCAGTGTCAATTTTTACCAGTGCAATGTCTCAAAAAAATAAAAAAATAAAAAAAGGGCCAGGCGCGGTAGCTCACACCTGTAATCCCAGCACTTTGGGAGGCTGAGGAGGGCAGATTATGAGGTCAGGAGATCGAGACCATCCTGGCTAACACGGTGAAACCCCACCTCTACTAAAAATACAAAAAATTAGCCGAGTGTGGTGGCATGCACCTGTAGTCCCAGCTACTCAGGAGGCTTAGGCAGGAGAATGGCTTGAATCCAGGAGGCAGAGGTTGCAGTGAGCTGAGATCACACCACTGCACTCCAGCCTGGGCAACAGAGCAAGACTCCGTCTCAAAAAAAAAAAGGAAAGAAAAGAACAAACTCCAGACCCCAAACGATAAACATGGCTAAGCAAGTAGGGGCAAATTGCATGGGGATTTTCACCCTCCATCAGCTCTTAAGACTGCTCTTTTTGGCCGGGCTCGGTGGCTCATGCCTGTAATCCCAGCACTTTGGGAGGCCGAGGCAGGCAGATCACCAGGTCAGGAGATCGAGACCATCCTGGCTAACACGGTGGAAACCCCGTCTCTACTAAAAATACAAAAAATTAACCGGGCGAGGTGGCGGGCGCCTGTAGTCCCAGCTAAATGGGTGAACCGGGGAGCCTGCAGTGACCTGGCCACGGTCCAGCCTGGTGAAGGAAATCCTCCTCAAAAAGACTGCTCTTTTTATTCTTCCGGGAACTACACATGAACAACTACACATAAAGTGTCATTAGTCAAAAAAAATTATTTTATTTTATTTTTTTTTGAGATGGAGTTTTGCTCTTGTTTCCCAGGCTGGAGTGTAATGGCACGATCTTGGCTCACCGCAACCTCCGCCTCCCAGGTTCAAGCGATTCTCCTGACTCAGCCTCCCCAGTAGCTGGGATTATAGGCATGCGCCACCACACCAGGCTAATTTTGTATTTTTAGTAGAGACAGGGTTTCTCCATGTTGGTCAGGCTGGTCTCAAATTCTTGACCTCAGGTGATCCACCCGCCTCGGCCTCCCGAAGTGCTGGGGTTACAGGTGTGAGCCACTGCACCTGGCCAAAAAAAGTGTTTTTTTTTTTAAAGGAATATAACAATATTTAGCTGTACAGTAAGAGAAATTTGTGCACAGAGCATAAAGTTAACTTTCCCAGCATTTAAATATATTTTAAAAAGACAATTTAATAAAGGGAGATTGTCAAGTTTATTAAAACTTTTTACATTGAGGAAAAGAATACACTAGTTGGACATTTTAGAAAAGTTTAAATGCAAGTGTTTGTTTTTGCAGCTTACAGGTTGGAAGGTAAGATCTGTGTGGATTATGTCATATTCCAAAACTGTGAGCTTTATGTTATTTATATGGATGTTGACTTAGTTCATAAATGTTGTCACTTCTAAATGTGGACAGTTGAGCTGGAGGATAAAACTTAACCTCTTTTATATCCTGGTGACACCCTGCCAACCTTCCATCATTCAGATTTTTAAATAAAAAATCATTATTTCTAGAAGACCTAAGATTTTTTTTTTCTCTATGCTTTGATGTATTTTAATCTCAACACTTTGAATAGGAAAAGGCAACGAAGAGCAAAAAAATGCCTTTGGGGTTTGATACCAACAGCTACCTAGGTAAGCATTGAAGATCGCTCAAGAATTGATTATTTTATTAACAAGCTAGGTCTATATACAAAAGCTATTCCCTTGAGGGTTTTTGTTGTTGTTGTTGATCTTGTTGTTGCTTTCGTTTTGGTTTGGGTTGACTCAGGACCTTAGAAGGAAAACAAACAGTAGTAGCTAGTAACATTCTCAAGTCTGTTATTGCTGCGTAGAAAGCATTCTCAGGAAAAATAAGCAGCAATAGACAAGCCTTGGAAAAGATCTAAATGTTGTTTTCTGAAATGTTTATAATAAATGTGTTAGGTGCTATTTCTGAAGTCTATTGTGTCCTCATTTTAAGTGGTCTCAAGAGTCAGAGAGTGAGACACGTAGGATGGGCCACTGTGAGGACCCTGGGCAAGGGAGCTTCAGAAGACATGGGTCAGGGACTGGAGGAAACACCCCTCTGCTAGAACCCATGAGGAAGTGAAGCCCAGCATTTGCAGAATGCAGCTGTGAAGGCATCTGGTGATCATGTCTCCATGGCCCTTCTCAACCCACCAATGTGCCCCAGCAGCCACTCACACAGCCCTGCATGCAGGTTTGTAGGTAGTCCTGCCAGATCTGCTAGAAGCAAGACCTTAACGGTCCAGGTCTCAGTTTGAAGAAAACTTTAGCTGTCTACTAATTCTTGTGCAGGGATTCTGTGAAATTTTATTTTGAGTTGCAAGTATCTGGAAAACAGATGCAGAAGGCTTTGAGGGTGTTTACAAAAGTTCTGTCTTTAAGGTATACATAGTGGGACCCAAACTGTCCTGGATTCAATTGACTTCCTGAAACACCTGTTTCCTAAGATTTGATGGAGCAAATCTTTATCCATGGGTATTTGAACACATGAATTTTGGGTAAAATCATTTCAGCTGTATAGATACTTATAGATGTGTATGTTTTAGCACAGGTTATAAAACATTTGAGGAGGTCATTGTTGTCCTCTTTCTTTTTGTGCTTTTGGCTATACCATGTGTAGGTACTAAAACGTAGCTTTGCTTATTTTAGCCAGTAGAAAATTGGCATTTTATGCACCAAGCCTACGATTTCTTGTCTTGCCTCAGCCCCTCCCTTATTTGTGGTCATTGTAAGGTGCCCAAGTGCTGAGTCTCAAAGTGTCACTGGGCTAAGTGTGATACCAACTTTATTCATCTTCCCACCCTCGTACCTGAAACATGAAGGGCACTGTGCTCTGTTGAGATCCAGATAGAACAATCATTTTCACTTCCAGTAAATTGAGGGAGGTCCCTGTATCTCACTGCTGGTGGACTGAGACCGCAAGCATCAATTAAAAATTGTCAAAATATGCAGTATTTTTTTCTAATTTAGCTGAGTTTAGGCCCTGAAGCCAGTTTTATAGATTGATACACTCAAGTAACAGGTATGTTAATTTATAATTTTTTTTTTTTTTTGAGACGGAGTCTCGCTCTGTCGCCCAGGCTGGAGTGCAGTGGCGCAACCTCGGCTCGCTGCAAGCTCCGCCTCCCGGGTTCACGCCATTCTCCTGCCTCAGCCTCTCCGAGTAGCTGGGACTACAGGTGCCTGCCACCACACCCGGCTAATTTTTTGTATTTTAGTAGAGACGGGGTTTCACCGTGGTCTCGATCTCCTGACCTCGTGATCCGCCCGCCTCGGCCTCCCAAAGTACTGGGATTACAAGCATGAGTCACCGTGCCTGGCCTAATTTATAATTTTAAAAAACCTACAGTTAATTACCACGTGTCACTTCAGGGTAGAATATTATTTTAAATTCTGACAAAAATCCTAGATGCTAGGTTTGAAAAATTGTCGATTTTTAATACATAAATTACACTTTTATTTGGGCATATTCTTAATCACAAATACTTGGGGATGTTTTACTTTCTCCATTCCATGAATGCTTGTAGGGTATTACACTTTGTCCCATCTCTTTTTCTCCTCCCTTTTTTAAATGTGGAAATTGTATTTTTGTTCTATGTCTCATACCATATAGAAAATTTAAAAATATTTTCAGGGCTATAGAATATATTATCATAACACTTCACCGAATGTGATATAAACACATTTTAACAAAAATGTGTTATAACTAATACTCAGTTTTTAAAATCTTAAAATTAGTGTTCATTTCCCAGTGCTTCAGTATTAAAATAAATACTTTCTTTTCTGACAGCAGAAAATAATCTAGAAAAGAAAAAGAATCAATCATCTTTAAATTGCTGAATTTATGAAAATATGTTCAGGTTTATGTTTAGTAATCTTTTTCCTTGACACTCTACCAAAATGCCTTCAAAAAAGTATATTTCACAAATACTCTCTCCAATACCAATTAGCATTACCCACCTTTCGGTTACTTTTGCTTTGGGTTTCCACCCCCATATTATTTTTGGTAACAAATCAAAGCAACATGATTTCTTTTTTTTTTTTTTTTTAGATGGAGTCTTGCTCTGTCACCCAGGCTGGGCGATCTCGGCTCCACTGTGCAATCTCGGCTCACTGCAACCTCTGCCTCCTGGATTCAAGCAATTCCCTGCCTCAGCCTCCTGAGTAGCTGGGATTACAGGCGCCCGCCACCATGCCCAGGTAATTTTTGTATTTTTAGTAGAGATGGGGTTTCACCATCTTGGCCAGGCTGATCTTGAACTCCTGACCTCGTGATCCACCCGCCTCCACCTCCCAAAGTGCTGGGATTACAGGCATGAGCCACCGCACCTGGCTACAACATGATTTCTTGAAAGCTGGCCTTGTGAATTGTGCCTGATCTTAATTCATGAAAGGGAGGTAAATGCCATTAAAAAGTGCTTAATATACTTCCACCAGAAACAAGAGGCACAGCAGGCCACTGCTAGGTCTCACAAAGGCTTTCTAATCCAGGTGCTGGAAAGCAGAGATATCAGGGAACAGGGACTATGACTTTATGACTATAATGGTTGGAAGCAACAAAGTGGAGCTGTTCAGTATTGGATACAAAGTAAAATAGTGCATGTTAGGGTCCGTGGTTGGGAAGATTATTACATTTGCATGCTCATAAGAGCTGCCTTTCAAAGAGCCTGTTAACAACAGTGATTGCTCATTTTAGCAGAGTTTACCTGCAAAAAAGCACTGAGGTTGAATGTAGTAGTTTTCACATAAAAATCACCATTCTCTGTGTTGTTGTTTTTTTTTTTTGGTTTGGTTTGGTTTTGTTTTTGTAGAGATGAGGTATTGCTACATTGCCCAGACTAATCTCAAACTTCTTGGCTGAAGCAATCTTCCTTCCTCAGCCTCCCAAAGTGCTCTCTGTAATATTTAAAAATTCTTATACGGGTCAAGTGTGCTGGCTCATGCCTGTAATATCAACAATTTAGGAGACCAAGGGAGAAAGATTGAGTTCAGGAGTTTGAGATCAGTCTGGGCAAAAAAGTGAGACCCCATCTTGACTAAAAATTTAAAAAGTTAGCTAGACACGGTGGCACACACCTGTAGTGCTAGCTACTTGAGAGGCTGGGATGGAAAGACCACTTGAGCCTTGGAGATCAAGGCTGCAGTGAGCTATAATTGCACCACTGAACTCCAGCCTGGACAACAGAGACTCAAAGATAATACTTATAGACAAAATACGTTCATATAATTTTGTTACTCATGGTATTGAATTAATTTAAATATTATAAAATTATAAAACAGTAAAAGGCCAAGGCTGGGTGTGGTGGCTCATGCCTGTAATCCCAGCACTTTGGGAGTCCGAGGCAGGTGGATCAGTTGAGGTCAGGAGTTCGAGACCAGCCTGGCAAACATGGTGAAACCCCCATCTCTACTGAAAATACAAAAATTAACCGGGTGTGGGGGCGCACACCTGTGATCCCAGCTACTCAGGAGGCTGAGTCAGGAGAATCGGTTGAACCCGGGAGACAGATGTTGCAGTGAGCCAAAATCGTGCCATTGCACTCCAGCCTGGGCTACAAGAGTGAGACTCCGTCTCAAAAAAAAAGTGAATTACAATAGCTGAAGTCATCCTAAGTGTCTATCAAAAGGTAAATGGATAAAGAAAATGTGGTATATTTACTGGGCTCTTAAAAAGAAGGAAGTCTTGTTATTTGCAACAACATTGATGAGCCTGGAGGCCATTATGCTAAGCACAGGAAAAGAAATATCACATGACCCCACTTGTATCCACAGTGTAAAAACAAAAATTACTCATAGAAGCAGAGAGTAGAATGATGATTGCCTTGGGCTGGCAGTGGAGGAAATGGTCAAAAGTACCGAGTCTTTCCTATGTCTCTTACTATAACAAATAAGTTATGCTCCTCTTAGTTTTGATTTACCAGGGAATTGAATTAGATCTTGAAGAATCAAAATGAATGAATAACATATTTATTAAGGCAATACAGGTTGTAAACTAAATTTCAGAGTCTTAGCAAAATAATGTATTTTCTGCTCACATAAGTATCCCTTGTTTTTTTTTCTGATTAAGAGGACTTCTGGCCTGGGTGAGGTGGCTCATGCCTGTAATCCCAGTACTTTGAGAGGCCGAGGCAGGTGGATCACTTGAAGTCAGGAGTTCGAGACCAGCCTGGCCAGCATGGTGAAACCCCGCCCCTACTAAAAATACAAAAATTAGCCAGGCGTGGTGGCGTGTGCTTGTAGTCCTAGCTACTCAGGAGCCTGAGGCAGGAGAATCGCTTGAACCTGGGAGGCGGAGATTGCAATGAGCTGATATCCCACTACTGCCCTCTAGCCGGGGTGACAAAACAAGACTCCATCTCAAAAACAAACAAACAAACAAACAAAAAAACTTATTTGTGATCTTTCAGGGATTATATCTTTTTAAATCTTCTGTCTGCATTATCCTCTTTCTTCAGCCAATGAATGAAAAGAGATGCAGAGAAGACGCATTCGCTTCTAATCCACACATCACTTCCACTATCAGTCAATGTGGGTAGAGCTATGAATAGCAGTTTTCTGGCAGGATAGCCACTTCTCAGCAATAAACACCACACTGAAATAAAACCATAGATCTTTTATAAAAAGCCAATGTATTTTAAGCAAAATCAGCATATGCATCAATAATAAAATGCTTGTGGTAAAATACTCATTTTGTTTATTTCTATTGAGCTGAAGTCATATTTGGCCAAAAGCTAGCAAATATACAGCAGATAAATGAATATTTGAAATAAGAATGTTGTAAATTTATTATGTTAATAGAAGCAAAAATATGACCTCATACGTCTCATTTATAGTTGTGCAACATCAAATGCTTTTTATTAAAAATTGTATTTTATGTAAGTATTCAATTTATATCACTTTCATTTGCCATTTCAATGGCTTCTCTAATATCAGTGGAAAACAGGCCAGCTGTTCCCAGGAAAGCACGTGGTGCTACAGCTACTTTAACAATATGATGAAGACCACTTATTTTGTTGTAACCGAGCGAGTTGCAGAGAAAAGTCACACTCTTAGACTAATGCAGGAGTCCTTTATTGCCTGTGAACAAGAGACGGCTAGTGCTCCAAAATTATCTTGGCCCCAAAGAAGGGGCTAGATTTGTTTTTATACCGTGGTCTAAATAGGGGAGGGGGGAAACTAGCTGAAGCAATTTTTACAGAAGCAGAACAGGCAAACCAATTAAGATTAATTGGTTACAGTTAGAGAAAAGTAAACAGTTCCAGGTGCAGGGGCTCAAACTATCACGAAGAGATAATGCAGGGGCTTTGGTACCATCCCCCAAGCTCACCCCCAGGAACTGCTGGTTCAGCTTGTCACAATATCTTATCATTCCTGGATGTGCTTGGAGTCAGCCTGCACTAGTTAAGTCCTTAAGGGAGGGGGATAAGGGGGGCTGCAGTGAAGAAACAAAAATGGAGTCTGTTCGGCTCTCTCAGTTGAGAGACAATCAGGTTAAAACAAGGTAGGGTATCACATTCCCCACTCGTGTTTTGGGGAATCAAATAATTGATTCCTTGTTTATAACAAGGGGGTTATAGTGGGTCTTATGATACATAAGTTTGATAGAAGCTATGTGCTGTTTTATAAAGTTAAGCCTGCCAATCCAGTAATTAGAGTAGTCAGCCATGGATTCCAGTTAAATATGTTTTGGTACCGGGGGTGTTATTTTCTCGTTCTTGCTGGCATCTAACTAGATTTTTTTGAGCTTTTTGGAGAGTATCTTTTACGACTCCAGACTGGTATAGAAACAACTCTCTCCTAGAGCTGCGCATAACCCTCGTTGGGAGAGAAATAGCAGATCTAAGCCTCGGCGGTTTTGAAGAACTACTTCAGCTAGAAACTCTACCTGGGTATGTAGTATATTTATGGCTGATTGGAGATTGCTTAAATCAGCATCTGCTTGTTGAGACAGGGACATTATTTCAGTCTTTCCTTGAACCAGGGGAGCCGTGCCGATGGCTGCTGATCCAGCTATGCTAAGGCTGGCCAGAAGGGGCTCAAAGAGTGGGGCAGCTTGGCGAAACCTGGAATGTAATTTAGGGGGAGCGATGAGAAGCTGTCCTTCTGGCCTACTGTACACGTAGATCTGGTGGTCTTGCCTAAGCTAAGAGGTACCCACAGGAAGAGAGACCACAGGAAGGGTCCAGGTTCAGTCCCATTGATGTAGTGAGTGAGGCCTGAAGTGCAGGCCAGCCAGGTATTGTTAGGTGCCTGGTAGGAAACTGAGGCACTTAAGGAAGTAAGTAGAGACTGATTACAGGTAGCCTGAAAGGGAGAAGCAGATAAGTTATACCCGGTGTTAATTAGACAGGAGGCGTTCCCTGACACGTCTCCTAGTGTAAGGGCATGTGGCCGTGTATGACAAGAAAGAGAGCCAATTTTGAGCATGGCTTTTACCCCTAATCCAACAATATGAGGGTTTGGCCTTTAGGCACAACCAACCATCTTGGGCTAGTTTAGCCTGAGTGAGATTAAGGAGGTGATGCACCCCGCCCAGAATGGACATCAGCCTGGGTTGGAGGTGTTGTCATTGTAGCTGAGGTTTAGGAACCAGAAGTGGCGGCGGGATAGTTAAATTGACCTTGTCTGGGTGTCTTTGGAACATAGGGTCACCTAAATCACTTAAAGGTCCGATTGGCTTAGGAGGTCTCCATGGGACCAGGTTTGTTTTTTTTTTTTTTGGATGGTGAATATAGTTCCAACATCAAATCCTGAGATATAAAGCCTTAATCCCCATGACATGCCATAATACTATTGAGTTGTACCAGGGTTACGGACAGTTATAGTAAGAAGGTTACAATTTCTCATAGTACACAGTCTAGGATGGGAAGTGTGTGTTATGGAGAGAGTTGAGGACTGGGTTGATCCTCCAGGGTAAGTGGCTAGGGTCACACACGACCAGTGAGGGCAGAAAAACTGATAAGATCTTGACAACTAGAGTCAGGGTGATTTCCAGGACAGAGGTAAAAGTCAACGCTCTGGAGTCCTTTTTCTGTACCTTTAGAGCTTTTACAACTAGTCTGGCTTCCTGTGTGTCCAAACCCTGCAGCAAGGTCGACGTTTCCCACTCCCATGACCGGCAGGTTGCGTTGTTTTTCATGGGTATGGGCAGGCTCTGGGAAGAAGGCACATAAATCAATTGCAAAAGAGACTTCTTTGGAGCTTCCCACCTTCCAGGTGGTGTTTGTAAACACATGTCCTATTGTGAAAGAAGCGAGGAGAAAAGAGTAGAGAGGGGCAGAGGGCATAATAGGTGGAAACAAACAAAAGAGGTAAATAAAAAGATTAATCTGATGGCTTCACTCGATGTAGGCGCAGTTTTAAGGGGACTGGCCCAGGCTTGGGGACCCATGTTTCCCGCTGGGCTTTGGTGGCCTTTTGATGTGAGAGTGATGAATCCAAGCAGGAATGCCATCCACTTTCAGAGCTGTCAGCCTGGTGAGGATGACAGTATGAGGTCCTTTCCAGGCAGGAGTGAGTCCTTTTTTCTGGAACTTTTTAACATATACCAAGTCTCCCGGCTGGAAGGACTGGCAGGGCCCTGTCTGGTCAGGAACTGGACTGGGATGTGCTCCCCGTACAAGCAGCTGGATGATGTCTCGTACCTGTTGGAGAGACTGCAGATACTATAAGAAATTGGCTTGTGAGATTTCTGCTAAATGGGTATCTCTTAGCTTAGGCAAGATAGGTGGAGCCTTTCCATACATGATTTTAAAAGGTGAAAACCTAGCCCAGTAAGGGGTGCATCTTAGAAGAGCTAAAAGGAGCTTTACCTAATTTTCACCAGTCTCTAGGATTAATTTTGTAAGAGTGTTTTTTAGGGTGTGGTTTATGCGTTTTACCTGTCCAGAGCTCTGGGGTCGATAGGCGCAATGGAGTTTCCATTGAATGTTTAATGCCTTGCTGACCAACTGAGCTATGGACGACGTGAAGGCTGGTCCATTATCAGACCCTATGGCAACAGGCAGCCCATGTTGAGGGATGATTTTATTTAGTAAAAACTTAACTTGCATGGTGGCAGTTTCACTTCTGGTGGCAAATGTCTCAGTCCATCTGGAAAAGGTGTCTATTGGCACTAGGAGGTATTTATACCCTGCCCGGTGTGGTTTTATTTCTGTAAAGTCAATTTCTCACCTTTTTTTCTGGCGAGCTCCCCCATAGGCGGTGGCCTGGACTTGGCTTAAGACGTTGCTTGGCATTTACCCGAGTACAAGCCATACATCGGAGAGCTGCTTGGTTAGTTAAGTACTGAAGGTGGGGGATCTTAAAATGACTCCTTAGAAGCTGAGATAGTTTTACTTCTCCTTCCTAATTTTTACTGGCCTGAAAATCTGAAGCTTATTTTTCTTCCTCTGGGGAGTACTCTGGGTGGTCTGGTAAGTCAGGTTGCGGAAAGGACACTGCAGGCGGCAGGGTCAGAGGCACGACTGGGAGCCGAGCTGCCTCCCGAGCTGCAGAGTCTGCTCTTTGGTTACCATGGGCAATGGCTGTGTCTTTTTTTTTTTTTTTTTTTTTTAATGTCCTTTGCAGTGAATTACAGCCACTTGCTGAGGAAGCCAAACAGCTTCAGGCAGGGCCAAGATTTTTTCTTCGTTTTTAATAGTCTTTTCTGCTGAGGTGAGTAGCCCTCACTCTTGGTAGATGGCTCCGTGTACATGTACAGTAGTAAAAGCATACCTGCCGTCAGTGTAGATGTTAATATGTTTGTCCTTACCCCATTGGCGAGCCTGAGAGCGACCAATTCAGATTTTTGTGCTGAGGTACCTGCCGGCAATGCCTGAGCCCACAAGACATCTGTTTCCATAGTAACGGCCACACCAGCCTTTCGTACTCCTTGTTCAAGGAAGCTGCTATCATCTGTAAACACGGTGGCATCTGCCTCCTTTAAAGACACATCTTGGAGATCAGGTCAGCTAGTTTCTGTAGTCTCTAACGATTCTTGGCAGTCATGGACAGGTGTGGTAAGGTCTGGATCAGAGAGCAGGGTAGCTGGATTTAAACACCTTGTGGGAGAGAAAGTTAAACAAGGCTGAACTAACAGTAAACTCTTATACTGCAGGATGCAAGCATTTGACATCCATTTGCCAGAAGCACTTTGTAACAAAGTTTCTATGGCATGAGGAGCCGTAAGGGTTAAATTCTAGCCCAGAGTCAGTTTATCAGCCTCCTGGACCAGGCTTGCTATTGCTGTTAGAGCTCGCAGACAGCTTATGAAGCAGGTCTCGTATGAGGAGGGGGAAGGAGCATTCTGGAACTACAAGAAACGAGTGGGTTACTCTTTTCTGTTTTAAACTCACCTCTCGTGAGTGGGAACAGGATATTTCTGAGTAGCTCTAGTAGTCTCTTGCACAGCCACCTTTTTATTGGAGACACTGCCTAAGGGTGTCTGCAGTACTCAGTGTTCCGCCTTGGTGTCAGTTAGGAAGCATGCAGGCTGGCCTCTCACTGTAGTGGTCACCATGGGCTCCCGGGGGCCAAGTGAGAAGAGCCCCGGCCCCATCAATCATCAGATTCCTCCGCCGCGGGGAGGGTGAGGACTTTTTTCTTTTCTGGTTTCTCCTCTGGCTTTAATGGGCATTCTTTTTTCCAGTGTCCAAACTGCTTGCACTAAGCACATTGGTTTCCTTCTAAGGAAGCCTGTTCAGCTTTTTGGCTTTTCTGGCAGGGACCTGGGGTCCCTTGACCTGTGCTTTCTGATGGGGGCCCTTCTTTCTTGGCTTCTCGGATGGCAGCCACTGAGATTTTTGCCTGTCTCTTTGATGTTTTGTCAGCAGCCTTTTCAGCTACCTGAGCTGCCTGTTTTTGTTTTTCAAACTCTCGATTGTCAAAAACCTTCTGGGCTATCTCTAAAAGCTGGCTGATGTTTATTCCAGCAAATCCCTCCAGGTTTCATAATTTTTTTTTTTTAATATCAGGGGCCGCCTGAGCCACAAATGCCAAATTAATAGCATGGCTATTCTCAGGAGTCGCCAGGTCAAAAGGGGGTGTAAGTCCAATAGGCCTCCTGGAGGTGTTCCAAAAACACTGCCAGTGACTCATCAGGTCCCTGGACAACTTCAGTTGTCTTAGATAAATTTATGGGTTTTCGAGTGGCTCCTTTGATACCCACAAGGAGATACCGGTGAAAATCATCCAAAGCTCTCTTTCCCCCCGAGGAGTTTGGATCCCAACTAGGCCGGGTAGAGGGAAAAACCTCCACTAGGAGGTCTTGGGCTTCCCCCTCTGGTCTACCGGCTGATGTAAGGAAATACTTCCTAGCCTCCCTTCAGCTACAGTCCCTCTCTTCAGAGGTGAAAAGGGTTAGAAGGAGTTGCTGACAGGCATCCCAGGTGGGCCAGTGAGTCTGGAGCATGGATTCCATCAGTGAGGTCAAGACCTGGGGCTTTTCAGAGTAGAGGGGATTATGAACCTTTCAATTGTACAGGTCAGAAGTAGAGAAGGGGACATAAACTAAAAATGGAGCAGAGCGCTCATTGCCTGGAGGGATTTGGGCCTCTCTCAGCAGGAGGAGAGGGGCCACCTCCTCTGGCCGAGGCCGTAATTGGGTTGCTATAGGTGGAGAAGCCACAGAGGATGTAGTCAAGGAGACACGGGAAGATTCTGGGAGAGCAGGAGGGTTGTAGGGCGGCAGACACGGGTGAGGAAAACTTTCCTCTCCTTTAGAAGGAGGCAGTACAGGAGGATCCGGGGGAGCTGAGGGTTGGGGCAAAAGTGCAGTCCGGCTCAAAAGGACCTTGGAGGTGGGATCATGAATGGCGCATGAGCGAAGCCATGGAGGAGGGCTCTGGACCAAATCTAGCCATTGATCAATGTAGGGAAACTGATGTGGGTGTCTGGGAGTTCCAGCAATGGCCCGCCACACAGCCTAAACAGTTGTAAGATTCAGCGACCCTTCTGGGGGCCACCTGGTTCCAAACTGTGGCCATTCCACTTCATAGAGTGTCCAAAGTTTGCTTTCTTAAGGCAGATTCCATAATCCTCTGAGAAGCCCAGAGAGAAATTCTGTAACATACATTGGAGGGGCTCCAATCTTTATGGGGCCAGGAAGAAGAGTTCCCCATTCTGGAGGCAATTAACAAGGTCTAGGCAGAAATATTAAACCCAGCATGGACAGAGAAATTCACAATCTGGGGGGCTGTAGTATCGGAAGAACAGAAGTATTATAACCAGAAGAAGTAGGAAAACAACTATAGCCAACACTTCTTGTCACATAAGGTCTGTTTCTTTAAGCTTTGAGATCTAGGGGGAGGACAAGAGGTGGGTCTGAGGCCAGTGGGACCTATGTGATCCTCCCCTCCTTTCTGACTTATAGCCCAAACATCTTTGGTGTCTCCATGACTCAAAGGCAAAAAGTTTAAACTTGGCCCTTTCTTTTAAGAATTTTAGGAGGGAGAGTAGAGTCATTGGACGTTGGACTTGCTGTGACACAGGAAAACAAGATGTGTGGGGTAAGGGATGGGGATCAGGAGGAAAGGGGCCACTCTGATCTTTTCTAAGGTAGGACAGTAGCCACAGAGGGATAGAATAAGGATCCGGGTGGAGTAAAGCAGTACGGGTGTAGCTTTCTCTGCACAATGCCTTATCTAAGGGCATGGGGAAAGTTATGGGATGACAGAAAAGGTGAGCAAGGAGGAGTGCAGGGTGGCTATTTTGAATCCACCACTGGTCTAAGGTGGAGGTGGTCCAGTCACTGGGGCATGGGGTGTGGCAATCCAATGCTAGCAATCTTTATGGTGCCAGAAATCCCAAACGGGCAAATGTTTCCCACACCCCTCCCCGTAACAACACCTGATTTGTTTCTGACAGAAAAGGCAGGACTGGGAAGGCCAGCCCAAATGACTGATGAGAAATTTGACCTCCTGTGTTAGAAAATCTGCACTCAGGACTTTGAAGAAGTTCTTGCCCAGTCATCTTTGGAAATATCGATGACCTGACATGTGAAACTTAGACAGACACCAGACAGGACAAGAGACACTGGGGTATACAAACAATTATTACAGTTTTTATAGACAGGCAAGGGGAGGGGGTCCCGTGATGGGATCAGCCAGATGCCTGCCTGGCCGCTCCGCTGGAGGGGACTTAGGCTCCTCTTGGCATTGGCAGGCCGGTATAAACGCCCCGGCTCAGATCAAGCTATGCCCGATGCTGCCTTAAGCCTTATGAGGTCGCCACAGAACCGCAGGTGAGGGCCCACTCAAACTCCGTAGCTTTCGCCGTGGAGCTACAAACTGGAAATTCAAGGACAAGCCCTTGAACTCCACATTCACACACACACTCACACAGAGTTTATCACAATTCTTTATTCCCATTCTAAAACAGAGGTTTCCTAGAAACCTGAATGAGAGAAGGAGAAGAGATAAGAGAGAGAGAGAGAGACAGAGAGAGGGGGAGAGAGAGAGAGAGAGAGACTAGTCTTAACAGAGAAGGCTGACAGAAACCAGGACTCTGTCCTCCAGCATCCTGGAATATGGGCAGAGTCAGAAGGACGCCCTCATCAGGGCCGCTTCCCTCCCAGAGAAACAGAGTCAGACAGAAACCAGAAACCAGGACTCTGCCCTCCAGTGTCCTGGAATATGGACAGGGTCAGAGGGACACCCTCGTCAGGGCCGCCTCCCTCCCAGAGAAACAGAGTCAGATCTGACTTACCTTCCCAGGACCAGAAACGGAGGACTCAGGAGTTGATTTTGGTGGGCACACACCGGCAGTCGATCCATTCCCCTCCGGAAGACAGTGGCCTACAGGTCCCTGGAACATCTTCAGGAGGTACCTCCCCTATAGGCCCGCCATCCATCCAGGGGAGCCTGGAGCGAGTCTGGCACTCACCCAGTCGTGATTATCTTGCTGGGGCCTCCAAATGTTGTAACCGAGCAAGTTGTAGAGAAACGCCACACTCTGAGACTAATTCAGGAGTCCTTTTATTGCTGGCAACCGAGAGACGGCTAGTGCTCAAAATTCTCTCGGCCTTGAAGAAGGGGCTAGATTTTTTTTTATGTCATGGTCTACATAGGGGAGGCAGAGTTTAGCTAAAGCAATTTTTACAGAAGTAGAACAGGCAGAAAGTTAAAAAAAATTAATTGGTTACAGCAGCAGTTACAGAGAAATAAACAGTTCCAGGTGCAGGGGCTTAAACTATCACAAAGAGGTAAATGCAGGGGTTTTAGGTGCCATCCACGGAGCGCATCCCCAGGAGCTGCTGGTTCAGCTTGCCTCAATATCTTATCAGTAAGTGCATTCCTGGACGTGCTTGGAGTCAGCTTGCACTAGTTATGCCCTTAAGGGTGGGAGGTAAAGGGGCTGTAAGTGAAGGAACCAAAATGGAGTCTGTCCGGCTCTCTCAGCTAAAAGAGACAATCAGGTTAAAACAAGGTAGGGTATCACAAGATCATGCCATTGTACTCCAGCCTGGGGGACAAGAGCGAGACTTTGCCTCAAAAAAAAAAAAAAATTTGGTAATATGATGCACCCTAAGCTATAGAAAGACAGTTATAAAGAAAGATTTTATATAAGTAAGAATCTTGTATGGTAAATTCTTGTTCTAAAAGGAGATGACTGGTTGTTTAAAGAATGGATGTTTAGGACAAGTCAGAAAGTTTAAGTATGTATTGTGGAAATAAAGAGTTGAATAATTAAAGGAAAGGTATTGCCAAGATTAATACTAAAGTTACTTTAGCCACCGGATGATGTATTTCTCCCAATCATATTGAAAGTTATAAAAATGGCCTAAACCTAAAAGTATTCCCTAATGGCAAGTCAAGGGGAAAATGTATGTTTTTCTCAAAGAAAATGTTACTATTATATTAACGTTTCTGGTAATGTGCAGCGACATCTAGCGGAGGCAAACCAGTGTTACAATCCATTGGGACAACTAATAGGTGTAAAATTCTGCTATTATACAATAAGGTTATATTACCCCACTAACAGCGGTCATCTTAATATGAATATTCTTATCCTATCTTCAAGACCTTCTGGTAAAAATTATCTCTTTTTGCCTAGGTGCTGCAAACAGCCACACATGGACACACCATTGTTTTTTGTTGTTGTTTGTTTGTTTGTTTGTTTGTTTTAAGACGAAGTCTCGCTCTGTCGCCCAAGCTGGAGTGCAGTGGTGAGATCTCGGCTCACTGCAACCTCCACCTCCCAGGTTGAAGCAATTCTCTTGCCTCAGCCTCCCTAGTAGCTGGGATTACAGGCACGCAACACCAAGCCTGGCTAATTTTTGTGTTTTTATTAGAGACGCGGTTTCACCATGTTGGCCAGGCTGGTCTTGAATTCCTGACCTCAGGTGATTCACCTGCCTCGGCCTCCCAAAGTGCTGGGATTACAGGCATGAGCCACTGCACCTGGCCTGGACACACCATTTTTCCAAGAACTCTTAGATCAACCTCAGGAGGAGCCTTAACTCCTGTTCCCCAACATGACGGTCCTTTTCAGCAGGAAGTATCTTGAAAGATTCGTCATCTAACATCCCATAACAGCAGTTAGGAATACTTCTCCTGAGGGGAGAATAATATAGGAGTTATTAAGAAATTATTTTAGGCATTTAGAGAGGGTAAAAGAGTTATCTTACTCGAATTTTTCTTTAATTAAAAAGCAGCCCCCAAGCCATTTCTTTTCTAACAGAAAACTGCCTGAAAAGTCAAGCTGCAAGCTGATAAGCAGGCTGGAGACTTACATGTGTAAATGCAGGTGGCTGTATTAAAAGGCAAGTACATTTCAACAGAGGTGAATTCCTCCTCTTTTTTCTTTGACACTACGTGTGTGGGTGTCATGGCACCAGCCAGGTAAAGCCACATGAGCAGGTATCATGGTGACTGGTAGAAGCTGCATTTGCATAATAAAAGACTAGGGTGGGAGGACCAGCCTTTTCATGGGCTATGTAAATGGCAAGCCTGGTCAACCAATCTCCTGTGCCCTATGTAAATCAATCACTGACTCCTCAAGCTTCTCTGCAAAATTAATTGTGTTCTACCCGCAACCAGGAAATTTTTTAGGTTACCTTGTTTCTCAGCATGAGGAGCTTTCTCTCTCTCTCTTATTTTTGTCTATTAAACTTTCCACCCCAAAATCACTCCTCGTGGGTGTTCGTGTTCTAAATTTTCCTCGTGTGAGACAACAAACCCCGGGTATTTACCCCAGACAATGCAGCCATTTCAGAGTCTAGGAAGTGAATCTTAGTCTCAGAAAAAAAGAAGAAAATGAACATGGCAAGGTGCTTATGATTCTGGTCCTGGATCTTCCTATCCCTAGGAAAGTAAATACCATCACAGTCAGCACCCAGCAAGTTACCACCACATAATTTCTTGTTTGTTCCAAAATAAATAAAGGTGATTGTTATCAAAAAGGCAAATAAAAAGTAGTTTACTTTTTAAACTGAACTGTATCAGTTTAGTTTACTCTTAAGTTCTTATAATTTTGACAATGCAGTTGACACTTGTATGGCTTATGAAATTTTTTTTTTTTTTTTTGTCCATGAGGCATTTTATTTGTAAATATATGTATTACATCCCTAGAAAAAGAATCCCAGGATTTTCCCTCCTGTGTGTTTTCGTCTTGCTTCTTCATGGTCCATGATGCCAGCTGAGGTTGTCAGTACAATGAAACCAAACTGGCCGGATGGAAGCAGATTATTCTGCCATTTTTCCAGGTCTTTGAGTTGCACGTCAAATCTGGGGCTGATCACTCCGCACTTGTTTAGCCTGCCTGTGAGGTTCACAACAATTTTCCCAGCTCTGTGGTCATCAATGATTTCAAATTCGCAATGTAACCATGCTTCATCATCACAGTGAGAAACCGGACGATGCCTTTGGAGCACGGCCTAACAAGCACCTGGCGTCTGCCTCTCTTCTCGGCATTGTTGATGCTCTTGAGAGCGTCCGCCAGGACGTTCATGCGCACCATGGTGGCGGCGCGGGAAGATGGCGGAAAGAGCGGCTTATGAAATTTTTTGATAGCCTAACATTACTTGAATTGTTCAAAGAACAGTATATTTTACATTAAGAAGAGTAAACTGTATGTATTTGTTTTCTATATTTAAGGTTTAGAATCACAAATTATACTCCTGTTTATGATTTGAAAACTTCAAAGTTTGGTTTTTCCATCTGTACATACACAGAACAGTGTTATGATGCTGAAACATTTGTATCTTAAGATGGCAGTCACAGTTTCCGTCTATCTGGATATATTTTGGACTTTTGTATGTTAAACATAAGAAAGAGACTTTTTGTTTTAGGTAATCTAAGACTGTTGTACACAAACTTTACAGATTACTGTAGGGTTCAGCAAAATATGTTTATAATGTGATATTAATATCTCTATTTTGATGTCTAAATCAAAACTTTTTTTAGAAATAATTTTTTTTACAAATGTCTCCACAAATTCAGGTTTATTTTATAAAGTGGCAGAATAGTAAAGAAATAGGTGGTTTGCCATAATATATGAATACTTGCACTTAATTAAAATACCAAATATTATAATCAAAATTTAGATAGCAGATTTAAATAATTTCTTGATTTTTCACTACAGTGATAGAAATTCACAAATATTTTATAAATCAAAGCTAGTAGTATTAGGTTTTACTTAGTAGTAATATGTATATATTCTGGGTATTTAAAAAATATATATATATACTTGGTATTTGAAAACACCAAATTATTGATGAAAAATGATCATTTTGAACAAATTCTTGATCATATATATCATACATCATACATACATATCATATATGCAATCATAGATATCATATATGTATGATGTATAATATTATATGATCAAGAATTTGTTCAAAATGGATATTTTTCATCAATAATTTGGTGTTTTCAAATACCCAGAAGTCTTGTTTTAATCAGATTAACTCTAAGAATAGTTTACTAATTTTATTTTTTATGGTGTGTTCAATGTATAGTTTAATACGGATTGATGACGGGTAAACAAATCAATTTCTTTTCAAATCTCATAGGCCTATTACATTGTCGAAGATGTTATCGATAAAAATTCTTTCTTTTAATACTGTTTACAGGGATTTAGGTCTAGTCTAATCTGCTCAACCTGTTAATCAGTGTCAGTTGCCAGATTCCAATTCATTTTTAGTGTGCCTGTGTGACTTTTTCTCCATAGTCTCTGAATTAAATTTTGATTAGTTATTTGAATATCATATAACACAGCTTATACATTTAAAACAAAACCACCAGGTAAAATGAGTTCCGGCTTAGTATAAAGAAGCTGTCACCAAGTTAGTGTTACATACACAGATGGATGTGGCGCAACAAGATTTTAGACAAAAAAATTTGAATTGAACTATGGCAACATGTGTTACTATGACTTAGTCCTTAGTGGGCTTATGAATAAAGACAAATTTCAGCAAATTTATCCAGTTGCTTTCAGTATCTCTAAAGATAGTATATCAAGAATTCTCATGCTACTGTCTGAGAAAACGGATTCTTCTCTTATCTAAGAAATCAACTGGATATATTTTTATAACCTTGCGCAAGAAAAAACTGCAATGCAGTAATAACAATTACAGATGATATAACATGGAAAAGAATAATCCAGAATGTCAATTTCAATATGTAAGTATTTAGGTTGGGCATAGTGACTCATGCCTGTAATCCCAGCACTGGGAGGCTGAGGCGGGCGGATCACTTTAGGTCAGGAGTTCAAGACCAGCCTGGCCAACATGGTAAAACCCATCTCTACTAAAAATACAAAAATCAAGCATGGTGGGAAGCACCTGTAGTCCCAGCTACTCAAGAGGCTCAGGCAAGAGAATAGCTTGAACCCAGGAGACAGAGATTGCAGTGAGCTGAGATTGAACCACCGCATTCCAGCCTGAGTTACAGAGTGAGATTCTGCCTCAAAAAAAAAAAAGTAACCTTTCACTTGAAAAATGTGATAAAATTAAGTTTTTGGTAAGCTTTGTGTAGCTTAACATCAGCACAAAGTAGAAAAAAAATTTTTTAATGTAAACAAAAAGCTACACCAAAAAAGCTAACATCTACCAGTGCATACATATTGATCTTTGTTTTGGGAGAGTCTAAAGCAAAACATTTGGTGAACTTGATACAGTTATTTTGATCACATTGGCATACTGATAAAATCATTTAATTTCACTGAAACATGTTCACATCTTAAAAATACTGTTTTGTAACATGAATAATAAATGTAAAGTCTTTATCCGCAAGAGGATCCTGGTTCTCAAGATATATGGCAACCCGTGTCTCTGGTTTCTCCAAACTGAAGTTTCATGAAAGCTCAAACATGGAGTGAGAGGGACTCAACAACAGAGCATGTGAAGCAAGAAGGATGAGGTAGGATGGTCAGCTCTAAGGCTCAGAGGTTCCTGGGGGACCCCAATATAATGATGTCAACTATGAAGATTACTAGTAAACATGAACATAAAAAGCTGAGGCTGGGCGTGGTGGCTCATGCCTGTAATCCCAGCAGGGATTACCTTTGGGAGGATTGCCTTTGGGAGGCCTAGGCAAGTGGATCACAAGGTCAAGAGATCAAGACCATCCTGGACAACATGGTGAAACCCCGACTCTACTAAAAATACAAAAATTAGCTGGGCATGGTGGCACACACCTCTAATCCCAGCTACTCAGGAGGCTGAGGCACGAAAATGGCTTGAACCTGGGAGGTGAACGTTGCAGTGAGCTGAGATCGTGCCGCTGCACTCCAGCCTGGTGACAGAGTGAGACTCCATCTCAAAAAAAAAAAAGAAGTTGAAAACTCCATGGCTTCTCTTTGGTGAGAAAAAGTCTCTGGAATTACAAACAGTCCTGCCAAAAGGATTGAGCCAGAATGACATGTATCTAAGGATTATTAAGGAGGAATGTTCATAAGCACATAAGTATTTGTTCCAAAACTTATTACAGTAGCATTATCCTTTTCTGTAATTTCAGCTTCCCCAAGGTACGGTTGCCATACACGAACTAAGATGAGGGACTAATATGTTGAAGGAAATTAGTTTCTAAATTTAAAAAACTTGCAATTTTTTTTTTTTTTTAAGATGGAGTTTCGCTCTGTCACTCAGGCTGGAGTGCAGTGGCACAATCTCGGCTCACTGCAACCTCTGTCTCCCAGGTTCAAGCAAATCTCCTGCCTCAGCCCTCCAGGTACCTGGGATTACAGGTGCCTGCCACCAGGCCCAGCTATTTTTTGCATATTTAGTAGCGACAAAGTTTCACCATGTTGGCCAGGCTGGTCTCAAACTCCTGACCTCAGGTGATCCACCCACCTCAGGCTCCCAAAGGGCTGGGATTACGGGGGTGAGCCACCGCACCTGTCCCAAAAACTTGCAATAATTTTATAAATTTTATTGAATTCTGTTTCATATATAAATCTCACAGAAAGGAACTATCCAGTAGCTATTTCCCTCAGACTTTTCTGGGAATTTCTGTTGCCTGATTTCAAATCAACCTTTTTTGAATCCTAGTCATTCTTAAAGCCCCAGATGTAATAAAAGAAAAAGGGCAGAAATGAAACCAAGTTTCCCCAAGCAGTCAATGTCTAATATATTTTGTTCCCCAAAATGACCCCAAAAACCACACAAGCTAAAAAACAGTGGGTTTGAAATTTAACGTACATTCAACAATAGCAGTCAAAACCATATGTAAAAATTAGCAAAGTCATAACTTAGAAACATTCTGTTATTCCAGAAAAAATAATAAAATTCTTCTTATTTTGGCATTTTTAAAAAAGTAAAAATACACTAAATATGACAAAATATACCAACTCACTTATATCTTTGAAATATGATTTTCTTTCTCTTAAATATTTAATATAATATTTAGACAAGACTTTCATGTATTATAGCTACCATGCATGAATTAAAATAGCCTTGGGGGAAATAATTTTTATTAATAATGAATATTGAGGCTCTAAAAATGTAAAATAATTTATCTTGGATACACAGCTAGTGACCCAAATCAAGCTCAAATATGTTTGATTTAAAAATTTTAATTTTGCCACAGTTGACAATGTTGACATAACAGCTAAATCTGAGCCTCAGAGCTGACAGTTGGGAATAAATCAAGACAAGTACTATTGAGGCAGGCTAGGTAGTCAAGAAAGTGGCTATGTCCTCAGGATGCAGCAACCATGGCAATTGCATGACAACTGCAGACTGCCAACACAATAAGCACCAGGATTTACACTGGATTTCAGCTCATTCAAGAAAAGATCTCTCCAGAGGGTAATTCCCCTGTAGAGAGCACAGTTTGATTTTAATTGTCCTCTAACTGACCTTTTACTCATTGTTATAGTAAAAAAACACTCACGTGTGTGGAGATTTAAGCTGCTAATGAGATATGTGACATATAAAGAAACATGTACAGGTACTCTGTCTGTGTACCAAGAGGACCACCCAGAACATGGTTACTAGTAACATCTCTTCCCGTCTCCTTATAATTATGTAAGACACTCATAAATGGAATCTCCCTAGTCCCAGTTTTGCTGAATCATTTTTTTTTTTTTTTTTTTAATTTGAGATGGAGTTTCAATCTTGTTGCCCAGGCTGGCGTGCAATGGTGCAATCTTGGCTCACCACAACCTCCGCCACCTTGGTTCAAGCGATTCTCCTGCCTCAGCCTCCCAAGTAGCTGGCATTACAGGTGCCTGCCACAACACTGGCTAATTTTTTGTATTTTTAGTAGAGACAGTGTTTTACCATGTTGGCCAGGCTGGTCTCAAACTCCTGACCTCAGGTGATCCTCCCACCTCAGCCTCCCAAAGTGCTGGGATTACAGGCATGAGCCACTGTGCCTGGCCCAAAGTATTTTAAAATGGAGGTTGAGAGCCTTGAGATTAAAGATCAGATTTGATGATCACACCATACTCACCACTCCGATGATTCTGTATTTTGTTCTGATCCTGGACAAGCCCCCAAATGAAATGGCTACACTGTCTAGGGTAAATACCTGGGGTCCATTGTCTCGTGCCAGGAAAATTTATGACATAAACACACAGGAGGAGTGGGTTTAGGAGCAGAAAGTTTAATCGACAAAAAAGAAGAGAGAAAGCTTCCTCATGCTGAGAAAGCAGATCACCCAGAAGAGTTTTTGGGTTTGGGGCAGAACACGATTGATTTTGTAGAGAGGCTTGAGGAGGCAGTGATTGATTTACATAGGGCCCAGGGGATTGATTGACCAGGAGTGCCATTTACATAGCCAGTGAAAACACTGGCTCCCCACCCTAGCCTTTTATTATGCAAATGCAGCTTCTACCTGGCTGTCACCATGACACCTACACACAGCGTGAAAAGGAAAAGGGGGAAGTTTCCATGTTGAAATATAACTGGCTTTTGGTACAGCTGCCTCTATTTACATATGCAACCCTCTAGCTTGCTTATAAGCTTTCAGTTTGACTTTTTAGGCTACTTTCTGTTAGGAATAAAATGGTTTGGGGGCTGCTTTTTATTAAAGGAAAATTCCAGTGAGAACTCGTTTACCCACTTAAACTGCCTAAAATAGTTTCTTAATAAATCCTGTATTAACGCCTCTTCAACTTCATTTCTATTGTAGCATGAATGATTTTGCACTGCTTTAGCATCTGCCTTTAAGTTCTGCTAATTTTCTTTGACTTTTTTTATTCTTGTCCATTTCTGGTGGTTGCTTTGCTGTACCAGTTTGAGAAGTTCAGGTGGCTTCACTCTCAGCTGCTCCAGCAGTCCATTCATTTGGCTCAAGCTCTTGGGCAGTTTCTCCCTGTTCTTCTGTTTGTGGCATCTCATATTTGTCAGCAGGGCCTGGTTTTCAGAAACCATGGCTACCACCTCGTTCCACCTGCAGGATGGCTCTTGTACTTCTAATGGGTGCTGATTCTACAGAAACAACAGCAGCAGCCAGAGCACCCACATCTGGGGTCGCCCAGCTCAGGGACGCCTTGGCTGTAACCCTGGGATGAGGTCCAGCTAACTGCATAGAAATCCAAGGTCATCCAGGGCATTTCCCACAGCTAGGTGAACCCTCCTCAGTTTGTGGAGCCAGGCCCTCCCACCAGCTTCCTGCTACCTCCTCCTCTACCATCAGAGGGATGCGCAGGATGACACAGGAGCACGGAGTCACCATGGAAGAGTCCAGGGGAGTGAGGATGAGCTGGGCCAGGCAGCCTCAGGCCCAGTCCATGGTGGTGTGGTGCACCTCATACCTGAGCAGAGATCAGATCAGCCACTGCCACTGCCACTGCCACTGCAGGGAGGACAGAGAAGCCCAGACTTCCTGGCCAGCCTCCCTCTGCACCAGTAGAGATGAAAACTATTTCCTAAACAAAAGTATGGAGTAGAACTTGCATATCTGACCCAGTCACATTTTCATTCTCCTTTTCTTTTTGTTTTGCTTTTTCCTCTTAGATTGTGCTCTCCTGAAGTCAGATTGGGGTAGGAGGTTTATAGGAAACTTCAGAAGTATCCACTTCTCAGGAGTGTGTGAGGCATTTATGAAGTTAGACTTAAAGTTTCATGAGAGTAACGACCAAAACTTTCCTTTCTCTATTTTACTTTCTAAGACTACCAAAAGGATGGCATATCATGTGTGCTCAACACACATTTATTGGTTGAAAGAACGAATACGTATTCTTTGTAAACTGTGAAACTATGGAAATCAAGCCTTTATTATTATTTTCTAAAGTTTAGTTAATAAAATCAAATAGAAAATGAAGTGGAGAATGCAGAAAGCACTATTGAAAGTTTAATGTTAACCCAGCACTCATGGGTAAAATACATTAATTTTTTTTTTTTTTCAGATGGACTTTCACTCTTGTTGCCCTGGCTGGAGTGCAGTGGCGCGATGTCGGCTCACTGCAACCTCACTTCCTGGGTTCAAGCGATTTTCCTGCCTCAGCCTCCTGAGTAGCTGGGATTACAGGCATGCGCCACCATGCCCGGCTAATTTTGTAGTTTTAGTAGAGACGGGGGTTTCCCCATGTTGGTCAGGCTGGTCTCGAACTCCCGACCTCAGGTGATCCGCCTGCCTCGGCCTCCCAAAGTGTTGGGATTACAGGCGTTAGCCACCTGGCCTGGCCATTAAAATTTTTAGTTTCTAAATTTGGGACCATTATCATTACATTTAAATTGCCACATGAGGATGGAACATGAAATCTGACTTCAGGAGAGCACAATTTAAGGGAAATGGCAAAAAAAAAAAAAAAAAAAAATTTTTGATTCGGTCAGATCTGCAAGTTCTTCTCCACACTTTTTGTTTTTTTAGAAAATAATTCTTTCCTCTGCTGGTGCAGAGTGAAGCTAGCTAGGGGAGCCTGGGCCCCACTGTCCTCCCCGAGGTGGCAGTGACCGATTTCTGCTCAGGCATGAGGGATGCCACCACGCGCTGGGCCTGAGGCTGCCCGGCCCAGCCCCTCCTCACTCCCCTGGACTCTTTCACGGTGTCTCCAGGCCCCTGCACCATCCTGTGTAACTCTCTGATGAAAGGCGAGGTGGCAGCATAAAGATGATGGGGGAACTGCCCCGCATGCCAAGGAAAGCTCGCCCAGCTGCACAAAATGCTCTGATTGACGTCGGGTTTCTGGGCACCAAGCTGCGCCATGACCAAGGGTTGGAGTCGAGGCGTCCCCGGGCTGGGCGACCCCGAACGTGGGCGCTCCATCTGCTGCTGCAGTTCCTGCTGTGCTTGGCTAAGCTGTGGCTGGAACCGGCGCCCGCCAGAAGTGCAGAAAGAGGCGGTAGCCATGGTCCCTGAAAACCGGGCCCTGCTGACAAATCTCAGATGCCAGGAACAGAAGAAACAGAAAAATGGACGGACTGTTGGAACACCTGAGGGTGAAGTTGTGCGAACTCCTCAAAGTGGAACAGCAAAGCAGCCACCAGAGATGGACCAGAAAGATGAAAAATTAACAGAAATCAAAGGCAGATGCTAAAGCAGTGCAAAACCGTTCACACAACGATAGAGAGGGAATTGAAGAAGTCTGAGAAATGAATGACAGAGAGAAAGGACAGCAGTGACCATGGTAAGGTGCTGACGATTCTGGTCCACTGGATCCCATCATCCCTAGGACAGTAAATCTCATCACAGTCATCACTCAGCAAGTTACCACCGCAGCATTTCCTGTTTGTTCCAAAATGAATAAAGGTGATTCTCATCACAAGGGCAAATACAAAGTAGTTTATTTTGTTTTTTAACTGAACTGTAGCGGTTTAGTTTACTTGTTCATGTTCTTATAATTTTGAAAATACAGTTGACACTTGCATGACTTATGAAGTTTTTGATAGTCTAATGTCACTTGATGTTCCAAGAACAGTATGTTTTAAATTAAGAAGAATAAACTGTATTTGTTTCATATATTTAAGGCTTAGAGTCACAAATTTGAAAACTTAAAGTTTGGTTTTCCATCTGTTCATACACAAAACAGTGTATCGTGCTGAAATGTTTTTTTTTTTTTTAAAGTGGCAGCCACAGTTCCTGTCTGTCTGGATATATTTTAAACTTTTGTATGTTAAGGTTAACATAAGAGACTTCATTTTGTTTTAGGTAATCTAAGATTGTTGTACACAAAAAAACTTCACAGATTACTGTAGGGTTCAGCAAACTATTTATATAATGTAACATTAGTATCTCTATTTTCTGATGTCTAAATATTTTTTTAGGAAAGATTGTTTTTGTTTTTGTTTTACAAATGTCTTCACAAATTCTGGCTTATTTCATAAAATAACAGAATACTAAAGAAATGGGTGCTTTGCCATACTATATGAATACTGGCACTCAATTAAAATACCAAATATTTTCATCAAAATTTAGTAAGTTTAAATAATTTGATTTTTTAACTACAGTGATAGACATTAACAAATATTTCATATATTACAGCTATTAGTATTAGGTTTTACTTAGTAATAATATATATATGTAAGATCAAGAATCTGTTTAAAATGGATATCTTTCATCAATAATTTGGTGCTTTCACATACCCAGAAGTCTTGTTTTAATCAGATTAAGTCTGAGAATAATTTACTAATTTCATTTTTGGAATGTGTTCAAAATTTTCTAGTTTAACCTAGTATTGATTGATGATGGGTAAACAAATCAATTTTTTTTCAAATCTCATAGGCATATTATGTTATTGAAGATGTTTTCAATTAAAATTCTCCCTTTCAATATTGTTTACAGGCATGTAGGTCTATTCCAATCTGCTCAACCTGTTAATCAGTGTCAGCTGCCGGATTCCAATTCATTTTAGTGTGCCTGTACTTTTCTTTCCATAACCTCTGAATTCATTTCTATTACTTATTTAAATATTATTTAATATAGCTCATATATTTAAAACAAAACCACCAGGTAAAATGAGTTCTGGCTTAGTATAAAGAAGCTGTTACCGAGTTACATATATAGATGGATGCAGCTCAACAAAATTTTAGACAAAAAGTATTGGACTAAACTATAACATGTGTTGCTATGACTAAGCCTCTAACGACCTTAAGAATAAAGACAAATTTCAGCAAATTTATCCAGTTGCTTTCAGTACATAAGGTACTAAAGGTAGTACATCAAGAATTCTCATGCTACCGCCTGAGAAAACAGATTCTACTGTTACCTAATAAATCAAAATCAACTGGATGGCATTTCTATAACCTTGCACCACATAAAGAAAAACTGCAATGTAGGACTAATTAACGCAGACTCCATCATAAGGAAAAGGGTAATCCAGAATGTCACTTTCAATATTTAAGTATTTAAATTTTTAGTTGAACATGTGGTGAAATAGTGCTTTTGGTAAGTTTTGTGTAGTTGAACATCAACAGTAAGTAGAAAAAAATCTTCTTTAAAAATGTAAACAAACAAAATCATACACCAAAAAAACTAACATTCACCAATGGGTACATATTGATCTTTGTGTTGGGAGAGTCTAAAGCAGAACATTTGATGAACTTGATACGATTATTTTGATCACATTGGCATACTGATAAAATCACTTATATTTGGCCAGGTGCAGTGGTTCACACCTGTAATCCCAGCACTTTGGGAGGCTGAGGTGGGTGGATCATGAGGTCAGGAGTTTGAGACCAGCCTGACCAACATGGTGAAACACTGTCTCTGCTAAAAATACAAAAATTAGCTGGGTGTAGTGGTGCATGCCTGTAATCCCAGCTACTCAGGAGGGAGGCTGAGGCAGGAGAATCCCTTGAACCCAGGAGGTGGAGGTTGCAATGAGCCGAGATCGCGCCACTGCACTCCAGCCTGGGTGGCAGAGCGAGATTCCGTCTCAAAAAAATATATATATATATATTTAGTTTGAACAAAACATGTTCACATCTTAAAAATACTGCATTGTACTTACTATGAATAACAAATGTAAAGTCTTTATCCTCAAACAGATCCTGATTGTCAACTCAATACATACAGCAACCCATTTCTCTGGTTTCTCCAAACTGACGTCTCGTGAAGGCTCAAATATAGAATGAGAGGGACTCAACAACAGAGCATGAGAAGCAAAAGGGATGACGCAAGATGATCAGCTCTAAGGCTCAGGGATTCCTGGGGGACCCCAATATAATGATGTCAACTATGAAGCTTACTAGCTAAAATAAATATAAACAGCTGAAAACTCCATGGCTTTGCTTTGGTGGGCAAGAGTCTCTGGAATTAGAGTCATGCCAAAAGGATTGAGCCAGAATGACATGTTTCTAAGGATTATTCAGGGGGACTGTTCATAAGTACATAAACATTTGTTCCAAATCTTATTACAGTAGCAATATCCTTTTCTGTAATATCAGCTTCCCCAAGGTACAGTTGCCATAGACAAACTAAGACAAGTGCCTAATATGTTGTAGGCAATTAGTTTCTAAGTTTTAAAAACTTGCAATAATTTTATGAATTTCATTAAACTCTGTTTCATGTATAAATCTCACTGAAAGGCAGTATCCACTAGCTATTTTCCTAAGTCATTTCTGGGATTTTCTGTTGCTTGATTCCAAACCAACCTTATTTTAATCCTAGTCATTTCTAAATCCCCAGATGTAATAACAGAAAGACAGCAGAAATGAAGCCAAGTTACCCCAAACAGTCAACGTCTAATATATTTTGTTCCCCAAATGAACAAAAAACCACACAAGCTACAAAACAGTGGGTTTAAAATTTAACCTAAATTTAACAGTAGCAGTTTTACCATATGTAAAAATTAGCAAAGTCATAACTTATGTACCCATAGTCTGTTATTCTAGAAAAAATTAATACAATTATTATGACTTTTTTAGAAAATAATACATTAAATATGACAAAATACACCCACTCATAATATCTTTGAAATATAAATGATTTTATTTTTACTTTTAACATTTAATATTTAGACAAGACTTTCACATATTATAGCTATCATTCATGAATTAAAGCAGCCTTAGGGGAAACAGTATTTTATATTAATAATGAAGATTGAAGCTCCAGGGATGTCAAATAATTTCTCTGGAATACACAGCTAGTGACCCAACAAGCTCAAATATGTTTGATTTAAAATTTTTGACTCTCCCACTGTTGACAATGTTGACATAACAGCTAAATCTGAGTCTCAGAGTTGATAATTTGGAATAAATCAAGACAAGTACTATTGAGGCAGGCTAGGTAGTCAAGAAAGTGACGATGTCCTCGGGCTGCAGCAACCACAGCAATTGCATGCTGACTGCATATTGGCAACACGATAAGCCCCAGCATTTACATTGTATTTCAGCCATTCCAGCAAAGCTCTCTTCAGTAGGGAAATTTGCCTGTAGAGAGCATGCACATTTTGATTTTACTTGTCCTCTAACTGACCTTTTACTCATTACAATAGTAAAAGATACACACGTGTGTGAAGATTTAAGATGTTACTGAGATATGTGACATATAAGCAAACATGCACAGCCACTGTGTCTGTGCACCAAAGGGACCATGCAGAACATGCTTACCACTAACACCTCTTCCCACCTCCTTGTAATTACATAAGACTCCCATAAATGGAGTCTCCCTAGTTCCAGTCTTTGCTGTCTCATTCTTACAGCAGCCTGCCCTGAATTCCTTCTCTCTCAGCAAATACTGGCTATTCTTCACCTAACTTTTAAAATAGTATTTCTACTTTGCAGTAAATCACTCTATGCTGCATCTTCATTGTTTTGTGTCTCTTGTTTAAATTTTTTGAAAGTGAGAAGAATCGAGGTCTCACAACAGCCATCAACACTATCATGCTTTGTTTTGTATTCTTTATTCGTTCTCTGATATGTCACCATTCACATTTTAAACCCAGACAACACTGCTAAATTAAAAATTTAAATAATCACAAAACGATTTGTCATAAAAGCATGTATATGGCCGGGCGTGGTGGCTCATGCCTGTAATCCCAGCACTTTGGGAGGCCAGGGCGGGCAGATCACCTGAGGTCGAGAGTTTGAGACCAGCTTGACCAATATGGAGAAACCCCATCTCTACTAAAAATACAAAATTAGCCAGATGTGGTGGTGCATGCCTGTAATCCCAGCTACTCAGGAGACTGAGCCAGGAGAATTGCTTGAACCGAGAGGTGGAGGTTGTGGTGAGCCAAGATTGTGCCATTGCACTCCAGCCTGGGCAATAAGAGCGAAGTCCATCTAAAAAAAAAAAAAACAGTTAAAATGCCTTTGAAGAGTGAAAATAAAGGACAGATTAAGCAGAGAATTTGCACTCCAGCCTGGGGAATAACAGCGAAAGTCCATCTAAAAAAAAAAAACATTAAAATGCCTTGAAGAGTGAAAATAAAGGACAGATTACGCAGAGAATTTGACATGGAAAAAGCTGGTCAATTGTTTGAAAATTACATTGTGGCTGGGCGCGGTGGCTTGTGCTTGTAATCCTAGCACTTTGGGAGGTCGAGGCAGGCACATCACGTAAGGTCAGGAGTTGAAGACCAGCCTGGCCAACATAGCAAAACTCTGTCTCTACTAAAAATATAAAATTTAGCTGGGTGCAGTGGCGGGCACCTGTAATCCCAGCTATTCGGGAGGCTGGGTGCATGACAGGTGCGTGACACCATGACTGGCTAATTTTTTTTAATTTCATTTTTTTGTTTTTTCAGTACAGATGAGTTTTGACCATGTTGGCCAGGCTGGTCTTGAGCTCCTGACCTTGGGTAATCCACCCATCTCAGCCACTCAAAGTTTTGGGATTATAGGCGTGAGCCACCATGCCCAGCATATTTTTTCCAAATTTTCTAGTTTGCATGCATAGAGGTGTTCATAGTAGTCTCTGACAATTTTTTGCATTTATGTAGGATTAGTTGTGATTTCACATCTCCAATATTTAAATAGATGCAGAAAACAACAACAACAACAAAAAAGATGCAGAATAAAAGTTTGACAAAAGTTGACATTCCCTTATGATAAATCTCTGAAAAAATTAGGTATAGAACAAATGCACCTCAGCCAAAAAATGCCACATATAACCAAAAAATGCACAGCTAACAACATACCTGTTTGGGATATATTGTAAGCTTTTACTCTAAAAGCTAAAACAAGACAAGGAAGCCCACTCTAATCAGTCTTACTAAACATAGTACTAAATGTCCAAGACAAAGAAATTAGAGAATAAAATCAAAGACATCCAGGTTAGGAAGAAATTACATTATCCCTGCATAATTATCTTTTATCTCTGTACATAATCTGGAGTATAGAACAGCCTAAGACTTTAATGAAAAATATTAAAATAAACACATTTATTAAATTTCAGAATACAAAAGCAACATCCAAAAGTCAGTAGCATTTATGTACACTAACAAGTATCTCAAAATGAAATTAAAAAATAATTCCATCTACAAAAACTATAGTAACTAGACTTTGAAAAAAACTTAACCAAAAAGGTGAAACACCTTGTATTATACTGTAAATAGCATTACATAAATTAAGTAATGTGCAAATGAAATACTACTCATTTATGAATTGCCTTAATAAATTTCTATATTACACAAATTGATCTACAGACATAATGCAACCATTATCAAAATACCAGCAGCATACTTCATAGAAAATTTAATTTATATGATACCATGAAAGACCCTGAATAGCCAAAGCAATCAAGAAAAAAAAGTAAAGGTATTACCATACCTTTAAAATATTCTGGCTGGGCGCGGTGGCTCACGCTTGTAATCCGAGCACTTTGGGAGGCCGAGGCGGGCGGATCACAAGGTCAGGAGATCAAGACCACAGTGAAACCCCGTCTCTACTAAAAATACAAAAAAAAATTATTCGGGGCTTGTTGGGGGGCCCTTTTGGTCCCGGTACCTGGGGGGGGTGGGGGCGGAGAATGGCTTTTTTTTTTTTTTTTGCAAGCTCCGCCTCCCAGGTTCACGCCATTCTGGGGGCCCAGGCTGGCCGAATAACTGGGACAGGAGATCAAGACCACGGTGAAACCCCGTCTCTACTAAAAATACAAAAAAAAATTATCCGGGCATGGTGGCGGGCACCTGTAGTCCCAGCTACTTGGAGAGGCTGAGGCAGGAGAATGGCGTGAACCTGGGAGGCGGAGCTTGCAGTGAGCCGAGATCGCGCCACTGCACTCCAGCCTGGGTGACAGAGCGAGACTTCGTCTCAAAAAATAAAATAAAATAAAATAAATAAAATAAAATAAAATAAAATAAAATAAAATATTCTACAAAGCAATAGTAACTAAAACAGTATGGTACTTGAATAAAAACAGACACATAGGCCAATGCAGCAGAAACAAAGAGACCAGAAATATATCCATGTATTTACAGCTAAGTGATTTGGAATAAAGCTGACAATTTCTTTTTTTATTTTTGAGATGGACTCTTGTTCTGTCACTAGGCTGGAGTGCAGTGGCGCTGTCTCGGCTCACTGCAACCTCTGCCATCCAGGTTCAGGTGATTCCCCTGCCTCAGCCTCCTGAGTTGCTGGGACTACAGGTGCATGCCACCACGCCTGGCTAATTTTTTTGTATTTTAGTAGAGATGGGGTTTCACCATGTTGGCCAAGATGGTCTCGATCTCCTGACCGCATGATCCACCCTCCTTGGCCTTCCAAAGGGCTGGGATTACAGGCATGAGCCAAAAGAACAGTATCTTCAATAAATGATGCTGAGAAAACTTTATTTCCACAGGCAGAGAAATAAAATGAGACCCTCATCTCACATCGTATATAAAAATCAATTCAAAATAAATTAGACACTTAAATGCAAGGCTTGAGATGAGCGTGGTGGCTCACACCGGTAATCCCACCACTTTGGGAGGTGGAGGCAGGCAGATTACCTGAGATCAGTTGTTGGAGACCAGCCTGGCCAAGGCAGTAAAACCCCGTTTCTACTAAATATACAAAATTAGCTGCGCGTGGTTGCAGGCTCCTGTAATCCCAGCTACTCGGGAGGCTGAGGCAGAAGAATTGCTTGAACCCGGGAGGTGAAGATTGCAGTGAGCTGAGATCTTGCGCAATTGCACTCCAGCCTGGGCAGCAAGAGTGAGACTCCATCTCAAAAGTAATAATAACAAATAAATGTAAGGCCTGAAACTCTGAAACTGCTACAGAAAAATAGAATGAAAGCCCCTTAGATTGTTCTGGTTTTTTGTTGTTGTTTATTTTTATTTTGCGACAGTCTCACTCTGTCACCCAGGCTGGAGTGAAGTGGCATGATCTCGGCTCACTGCAACCTCTGCCTCCCGAGTTCAAGTGATTCTTCTGCCTCAGCCTCCCAAGTAGCTGGGATTACAGGCACCCACCACCATGCCTGGCTAAGTTTTGTATTTTTAGTAAAGACGGGGTTTCACCATATTGGCCAGTCTGGTCTCGAACTCCTGACCTCAGGTGATCCACCCACCTCAGCCTCTCAAAGTGCTGGGATTACAGACGTGAACCACCATGGCTGGACAGTTTTTTAATTTAACCTCAAAATCTTAGGAAATAAAAGGAAAAATGGATGAGTCAGATTACTTCATATTAAAAAGCTGCTGCACAGAATCTGATACAATCGACAACTAAAAAGATGAGAGAAAATATTTGCAAATTATACATGTGACAAGGAGTTAATATCAAAAATGTGTAAGAAACTCTGCTGGGCACGGTGGCTCACACCTATAATCCCAGCATTTGGGGAGGCTGAGGTGGGCAGATCACCTGAAGTCAGGAGTTCCAGACCAGCCTGGCCAACATGGTGAAACTCCGTCTCTACTAAAAATACAAAAATTAGCCAGGCATGGTGGCACATGCCTGTAATCCCAGCTACTAGGGAGCCTGAGGCAAGAGAATTGCTTGAACCCAGGAGACGGATGTTGTAGTGAGCTGAGATCACACCACTGCACTCCAGCTGGGGCGACAGAGCAAGAGTCAGTCTCAAAGAAAAAAAACTACATATATATGTATATATATATATAAATAAATATACATATAATATATATGAAACTCAACTATACAACAAAAACAAGTAAGTATTAAAATGAGCAAAAGACTTAAATAATTTTCAAGAAAAATACTTATGGCCAACAGATACATTTAAATATGCCCAATGTTAATTATGATCAGGGAAAGGAAAGCCAAAAACAACTATGAGATATTGATTCACTCCTGTTAGAATGACTCTTATTAAAATGAAAAAGAAAAAAACGTTATGAAAGACGAGAAGGCATTGCACGCACACTGTTGGTTTGAATGTAAATGAAGACGGCCATTATGAAAAACAAAATAGAGATTTTGCAAAAAACTTAAAATCAAACTACCATGTAATACAGCTGTTGCACTATTGGGTCTATATCCAAAACAAATCAGAATGAAGAAACACTTACACTTCTATGTTGTTTGCAGCACTCTTCACAATAACCAAAATATAGAATCAACAGTTCAGGCTGGGCGTGGTGGCTCACACCTGTAATTCTAGCACTTTGGGAGGACAAGGCAGGCGGATCACTTGAAGTCACGAGTTTGAGACCAGCCTGGCCAACATGGTGAAACCCTGTCTCTACTAAAAATATAAAAATTAGCCAGGCATGGTGATGGGCACCTGTAATCCCAGCCACTCTGGAGGCAGACTTGGGAGAATCGCTTAAACTCAGGAGGTGCAGGTTGCAGTGAGCAAAGATTGCTCCACTGCACTCCAGCCAGGGTGACAGAGTGAGACTTCATATAAAAAAAAAAAAAATCAACAGTTCAGCATCTAATGAGTAAATAAAGACAATGTGGTAGATACATATAGTGGAATACTATTACTTAAAAAAGAATTTTTTTTTGAGACTGAGTCTCTCTATATACAATCTTGGCTCACTGCAACCTCCACATCCCTGGTTCAAGGGATTCTCATGCCTCAGCGTCCAGAGTAGCTGAGATTACAGGTGTGCACCACCATGCCCAGTTAATTTTTTGTTGTACTTTTAGTAAAGATGGGGTTTCTTCATGTTGCCCAGGCAGGTTTCAAACTCCTGGGCTCACACAGTGCACCTGCCTTGGCCTTCCAGAATGCTGGGATTACAGGTGTGAGCCACCACACCTGGCCTAAAAAAAAAAAAAAAAAAATTCATTATTTTTAATCACATGGATTAAGCTGGAGAACTTTGAGATAAGGTTAATAGTTCATGATTTCACTTACACATGGATTCCAAAAAACTTAATCTCATTGATGTAGAGTAAAATGATGACCATCAGAGGCCAATGTATTCAGAAAAAATGGCTGGGCACAGTGGCTCACGCCTGTAATCCCCCAGCACTTTGGGAGGCCGATCACGAGGTCAGGAGATGGAGCCAGTATGGTCAAATCCCGTCTCTACTAAAAACACAAAAATTAGCTGAGTGTGGTGGCATATGCCTGTAATCCCAGCTACCTGGGAGGCTGAGGTAGGAGAATCACTTGAACTGGGGAGGCAGGGGTTGCAGTGAGCCGAGATTGTGTCACTGCACTCCAACTGGTGACAGAGTGAGACTGTCTCAAAAAAAAAAAAACACAAAAAAACGCAGGGTTGGAATGATGTCTGTCAAGTAATACATAGAGTTGAATAGAAGAAATAAGTTCAAGAGATTTTTTTGTACAGCATGGTGACTATAGCTCATGTTTTTGTATTTTTGAAAATTGGTACGACAATGTCATGTGGTTTCACCACAAAAATCTTAACTATGTGAAGTATTAATTACCTAGAACTAATCATCTGACAATGTATATACACTTCAAAATATTATGTTCTACAGAAAAAGTACACATTTTATCTGTCAAGTTAAAAAGTTTTTAAAGATTTATAGAAGGATAATATGTCAAATACTGTCCGTGTCTTTGTCATAATCTTGGTTGAATAGTATCAAAATATATAGTTTTTTCTTGGTTGAATAATATCAAGATATATAGTTTTTGTGTTTTTATCATCTGTCAGTCATAGCCATAGGATCTCTGATATTTAACAGCATGTTCTGGACCCAGCACATTGCATGGGAGAAGCTTACGTACTTCAGGATTTTTACTTTAAGCTTGGGGCAGCTGGAGTTTCTGGTGCTGATGGTAATTGTGTGAAAGCCACTCAAAGAGCAGGTGTCGCTTATGGTCCCATGACTGGCCACTGTGAACACAGTAAACTAGTTTGCATGCAAAATAACAGGAAATGTTTTAATCCAAACGCTGTCATGATGCCCAAAATTTATCCAGAACAAATGACCAAGGAGTTAGCTGCATTTTGGGGACAGAAAATAAAAACTGTAGACTAAACTTCACCCACTTAAAAAATTATATGAGAAATTTCCCCAAATTGTAATATCAATATGGAAAAGCAATATTCTTTTAAGTTTCAAATTCACAGAGCTCATTATTTTGCAGCCTTTAACATCTACACTTAAAAATAGAAGATTCTGGCCGGGTGTGGTGACTCAAGCCTGTAATCCCAGCACTTTGGGAGGCCGGAGCGGGTGGATCACGAGATCAGGAGATCGAGACCATCCTAACACGGTGAAACCCCGTCTGTACTAAAAGTACAAAAAAATTAGCCGGACATGGTGGCGGGCTCCTGTAGTCCCAGCTACTCGGGAGGCTGAGGCAGGAAAATGGCGTGAACCCAGGAGGCGGAGCTTGCAGTGAGCCGAGATTGCGCCACTGCACTCCAGGCTGGGCAACAGAGCGAGACTCCGTCTCAAAAAAAAAAAAAAAAAAATCGAGGATTCTGCATGGAAATGTAAGTTGTGCTATATAATAAAAAAGTAAATTTAAAATTGTTCACTTACCATTAACTCTCTTAAAAACTTAATTTCTATATTTTCTTGCAAATTTTGTTTGCCACTTTGTGTAAGAATCAAATTTTTTTTTTTTTAACAAAGAACAACTATGCTGATTTAATCCTCTCACCTGTGGACAATGTATGCTTTTATCTTAACTAATCTGAAAGTTATATTGATAACCGAACTCTCCAGTTAAAAACAATTATTCAGTGCATTAAAAAATACCAACTTTCAGGTCGGTGTGGTGGCTTACGCTTGTAATCCAAGCACTTTGGGAGGCTAAGGCAGGTGGATCATATGAGGTCAGGAGTTTGAAACCAACCTGGCCAACATGGTGAAACCCCGTCTCTACTAAAAATACAAAAAAAAAAAAAAAAAGAAATCAGCCAGGTGTGGTGGCAGGTGCCTGTAATCCCAGCTACCTGGGAGGCTGAGGCAGGATAATTGCTTGAACCTGGAAGGCGGAGGTTGCAGTGTGCCCACATTGCACCACTTCACTCCAGCCTGGGTGACAAAGCGAGACTCCGAATAAAAGAAAAAAAGCCAACTTTCTCATCAAAATTTACAAAGTACCATGTGAAATGAAATGGCATTAAGACAACAGTGAGAAAACTGAAGCTGTAACAGAAAAAGAAGGGTTGTGCTGCATACATAGCTGGGATACACATAATAAATACAGACAAATCTGAAGATAATTAAGAAATAAAAGATGCAGAACTCCTCTTTAAATTCAGCAAGATTCAGCATTGCAGCCTGGAAAATATGTCCTCTCCACATGAAGAATCAATTTTATTTCTTCACCACTGATGTTTTCCATCTCTGACTTGAAGTTACAAACTAACTTTACCAGGAATACTTATGGCTTACTACAGAGCATCTGTTACAAGGCAAGAATTGTCATGTATGGTTGCTACATTTAAATATAAAACTATCCTCACGACTTATAAAGCTTCCCTAGTACTTATCTGAACAAACTGACTCAATAAATAAATTTATTTCTGGCAATTATAAAAAGTGAAAAGAAAAATAACTAAAGGGCTATAGAGTTCTCTGACTAAAAACAAAATGAAGTGTTCTAACTAAATAAAATGTAACTTAATACACTAATTGTGGAATTATTTAAAATTTTTGTATGCACTAAATTTTATAAAAATTATTCTTATAATCACAGACCAGCTTACATAATGAATACTTCATCATCTGTAAAATATTTATATGAAAAAAGATACAAAATAATTAGGGGTCTATCATGAGTACCAGGCAAGTATAAACAGAATTTTCATGGTGAGATTCAGAACTATAAGCCACAGAATGTACAGTAATAAATTCAATACAAAGCAGAGAATACATTTGCTTTCAGCATTTTTGAGGTTTTTAGTTTTCTAGTAGTCATCTTGTTAAAATGATTTGTTTTGTTCAACATTGCTTTTCTTCTGAAAATAGATACAAATTCGTACACACAAATTCACTCTATAATTTTCTTACACTTAAGGTTTATCTTTAGACTAACATATATTTAACTCTATGTAAATCAAAACTAAATGTCTGCATGTGTTTGCAAGCAGACAGGAAACATGCTCAAAAAATAAATATTAGAAAACTTTAAAAATATTTATTCAGGCCTCAGAAATGTATGGATTTTATTTATACTTCTACATAACTTTTATTATGACCATAAAAATAACACTGTAATCAATAACAATTTAATTGTACATTTTAAAATAACAAAGTATAAAACTGGATTGTTTGTAATACAAAGGAAAAATACTAGAGGTGATGGATACCTCATTTACCCTGATGTGATTATTATATACTGTATTCTTGTATCAAAATATGCCATATATTGCATGAATATATACTCATATTATGTACCCCAAATAATTAAGAAAAATAAATTTAAATAAACATTTGGCTGGGCAGGGTGGCTCATGCCTGTAATCCCATAACTTTGGGAAGCCGAAGCGGGCGGATCATTTGAGGTCAGGAGTTCGAGACCAGCTTGACTTACATTATGAAACCGTGTCTCTACTAAAATACAAAAATTAGCTGGGAATGGTGGTGGGCACCTGTAATCCCAGCTACTTGGGAGGCTGAGGCAGGAGAATTGCGTGAACCCAGGAGGTGGAGGTTGGAGTGAGCCGAGATCGTGACACTGCACTCCAGCCTGGGTGACAGAGCAAGACTCCCTCTCAAAAAAATAAATAAATAAAATAAAAACAAAATTTTAACCTACAGAAATAATATTCTTTAACTTATTTGCAGTCAAAGCCACTGGCAAAAGAGATTACTAGAGATGTTAATCCATTATGTTACCAAATAGTATACTGTTACCATGTTTTATGTACACCCTTGAGTAAGGTGGAATAGGTTAACTTTTGTGGCATAACACTTCATTGAATGCACAATAGTATTTAACATGTTAAAAAGGTTGAATATATTAACATCATGTACAATCTGAAATTTAAAAAATATACTGCATTTTATATAAAAGTATTAGTATAGTATACTAATTTTAATTTACTTATAAATGAAATTAAAAATGTTTTCCTCTCACAGTGCAGAAGAATACTACTCTGAACACCTAATACACACATTGCTCAATATTATAAGTTAACCACAAAAGTCTCTTCACTTAGATTTTCATCATACATCTCATATTTTAATGTCCTTACTTTTTCATAGCAAAGTTTATAAATAATGCTCACCTAATAAAAAAGAATCTCTCATATCTTTGATGCAGCAACAATTGATCACATGCTTTCACATGTAAACAAGAGTGAAGAAACAGCAGGAAATAATTTGAGAGTTGAATTACATCATTATTCACTTTTCAAAAAATCTAATTTTTTCAAAAAGTTAAGCATACTTTGAATGTAATAACTCTGCAAAAAAATTCTACTTTTAAAGTTATATACAAATAATTTTACCAATTTTAGTTTTAGATTATTTTCTATACTCAGCACTCTGATTTAGTAAAATACCTGAAGCGTCAGTGCCTTATATATTTGTACTGTAAATTCTCTGGTATTTACACAGACTTAATTTTTGATTAAAATTTTTTAAAATTTTTACTGTATCTGCAAATATGTTTTAGTATGAACTCTCTGGTGTTTTCTAAGCTGTAGTTTTTGAAAAAGTATTTTTCCAAATATATTACATTCACAGGGTTTTTTTTTTTCAGTATAAATTCCGATATTGAAAGCTTGAGCAACTGCTTCAGAGGTTTCCTCTAATACAAAATGTGTACAATAAGATCTGTGACACAAGTTAAACATATTACAATTCTACTACAATGTTCTTCTTCAAAATACTCTTCACTTTAAAGGCTTAAATTTTCTTAAAGATATTTTGACTGTAGTTACACTTATAATGTTTTTATTAAGTATGAACTCTCTGATGTTAAGATGTGAGCACATATTAATGGCTTTTTCACAGTCTTTATATTTGTACAATTTTTCTCAAGTATAAATGCTTTCCTATGCAGTAAGGTGTGAGCATTAGTTAAAAGTTTCATCATATTGTTCACACATGTAGAAGTTTTCTCCAGTATAAATTATCTGACCTACAATCAAGTGTGACAACCATTTAAAAGCTTTATCAAATTCTTCACATTTCTAGGATATCTCACCACTATGATTTCTTTTATGTTTCGAAAAGTTTGAGGTGTTTTCAAAGCACTGTCACATCTTTCTGGTTTGTAGAGTTTCTCTCTAGTATGAATTATTTTATGTCTGTTAGGAATTGAGAACTTATTAAAGGCTTTGCCGTATTCTTCACAGTCACAGGTGTTCTCTCCAGTATGAATTTTTTTATGTTTAGTAAGAGTTGAGGACTAGTTAAAGGCTTTGCCACATTCTTCACATTTGCAGAGTGTCCCTCCAGTATGAGTTATTTTGTTTAATGAGGCTTAGGGACTGCTTAAAGTCTTTACCACATTCTTCCCATTTGTAAGATTTCTCTCCAGTATGAGTTATCTTATGTTTAGTAAGGTTTGAGGATCGGTTAAAAGCTTTGCCACATTCCTCACATTTGAAGGGCTTCTCTCCAGTATGAATCACCTTATGTGCAGTTAGTTGTGAGGATCGGTTAAAGGCTTTGCCACATTCCTCACATTTGTAGGGTTTCTCTCCAGTATGAATCATCTTATGTGTAGTAAGGTTTGAGGACTCATTAAAGGCTTTGCCACATTCTTCACATTTGTAGGGTTTCTCTCCAGTCTTTGCCACATTCTTCACATTTGTAGGGTTTCTCTCCAGTATGAATTATCCTGTGTGTAGTAAGGTGTGAGGACCGGTTAAAAGCTTTGCCACATTCTGTACATTTGTAGGGTTTCACTCCAGTATGAATTCTTTTGTGTGTAGTGAGGTGTGAAGACCGGTTAAAGGCTTTCCCACATTCTTCACACCTGTATGGTTTCTCTCCAGTATGAATCATCTTATGTGTAGTAAGGTGTGAGGACCGGTTAAATGCTTTCCCACATTCTTCACATTTGTAGGGTTTCTCTCCAGTATGAATTCTCCTGTGTGTAGTAAGGGTTGAGGACCAGTTGAAGGCTTTGCCACAATCTTTACATTGGTAGGAATTCTCTGTAATATGAAATCCTTTATGTTGAGTTAGGTGTAAGAGCATGCAAAATGATTTTTCACATTTTTTACATTTGAAAGGTTTCTTTCCAGTATGTCTTATCTTATGTCTGTTTGAATCTGAAAATGTATGAAAGACTTTTGCAGATGGATCACATTGAAGTATGTTGCTCTGGGTAGTTATCAAACACTGGTTTAATTTGTTATCATGTTCTTTGTGCACCTTACACTCATCCACACTTTTACAGCCTTTTTGTAACTGTAAATTGTCATGTCCATATTTTCCATATTTTTTCAGAATCGCTTCTTGAAAAGAATCTTTAATATCCTGCTCTGGCCAAAGGTCTTGGGGAAAATGAGAACATATAACTGAAAGAAATAAAAATAACAAATTACTTTACTTACTAGACATAGATAAATATAGTTTACAAATCTAACCTATAATATTATACAAACTACATAAATAAGATGGCATAGGAAAATACCAAAGGCCCTCATTCCTTTATAGACATATATATGTAAAAATAAACATACCAACCAAATTACATCTGAAAAAAATTTATAAATGAGTTAAGTGTGTGAAGTGCCCCTGGTGAGAACAATGCAAAGAGCCACTTAAAGTAAAAGTCTGTTACATTTACCCAACACAGCTCTTTCTGCTCCCCAATATAACATAGTGTCTTTAGAAGTAAATTGCCAACTTTTCTTTTAATGACAAGTAAAATACTGGCACATTTATCTTTATTACTTGCTTTTAGGACCCTTTCCAGACATTGGTTTGTGTCTCTCATGAAATATAATGCTGAAAGAAATGGTGGTATACTTTGGAGTGACAGTTTAAGTTTGCTGAGACCAAAGGTAAATATTTCAGCAACAGAGAGACTGCTGTACCACAGACAGAAAACAGGTGTAGCATGTGGTTATTATTAAGAAGAAACATGAATAAACTCCTTTAACTAAAAAAGAAAGGCAAAATTTCTGACAAGACACATTCTAAGAACATGTTTGAGAGACTCCCAGAATCTCTAACCAAGATGATTGTTCAGACTATGCCAGGACAAAGCTACATTATAAAGATTGTGACAGGGAGCCTTTTTTAATGTCCAAATTTCAATCAAAGATTACAATGTATACAAAATAAGGCAATATAGTTCCATAAAAATATAAAATTTTCAAAAAGAAACCATAAAGATGTATATACACCGATTTTAAAAATTGAAAATAAATTAAATAATACTCAGTGAGTGAAATAGGAAGACAGAGAACTATAGAAAATCAAAAAAATGAAGATAAGAACATAAATATTTAGAATATCAAAAAAACAAATTGTGGAGGTAATAAATATAAAAAAGAATAGCTGAAAACTCTTGAAAGAAACGATGTAAAAATGAAGAAGCTCAACAAACAAACTAGGAAACACACAAAGGTATTTATAACAAACACATATATAAGCAAAATTTCAAAAGTCACAGATAAGAAGAGAATCTTGGAAGCTGCAAGATAAAAGTGATGCGTCATTTGCAAGCATAGTCTTATGAATGGCAGCCAGTGAACTGTCAATAAAAATTTTGCAGACCAGAAGGGAAGTGTGTAATAAAGTCAAACTCCTGAAAAATACAGCAATCAAATAAGCATAATACCATCAGCAAATATGTCCTGCCAAATAAAAAGAAAAAAACTTTCAAAAGTAACAAAATTCTGAAAAGTATATTGGAACTCAATAAACCCTACATATAAAATGTACTGAAAGCAGTTGCTTCTATTGAAAATAACATGATTCAACAAAAACAACACATAGTCAAATAAAAATACATTACTTTCAGGAGGGGGGAGGGATAGAATTAGGAGAAATACCTAATGTAAATGACGAGTTAATGGATGCAGCACACCAACATGGCACATGTATACATATGTAACCAACCTGCACATTGTGCACATGTACCCTATAACTTAAAGTATAATAATAAAAGAAAAAATAAAATAAAAACAAAACAAAAACAAAAAACAACAACAAAAAAATACATTACTTTCTGGGAAAGATTATATGCACATATATACTTTTACTTCTAAGTATATGCACATACACCAAAATGGAATTCCTTAGCATTATCATAACGGTGCAGAAAACATTTTTAATTATTCTCTAAAATTTGAAAGTGAAAATCAGAGAAATCATTATAAACATGTTAATAAATATACAACATAAAAAGACATAATTAGCAAAATCAATGACAAATTAGAGGGGAGATGTAATGAGAAAAAAATGTGCATGCAACTGAAGTTCCTTTTTACCAGATTGAAATATACCATTATATCTTTTAGAGGTTTATGTAATCCCCAAGGTCCCAAAAAGAACATATGTGTATAGACACCCAAAACAAAATAAGAAAGAAGTAAAAGCATATCAATATAAAAATAAAAAGATACAAAGACAGAGAGAAAATGAGTGACCAAGATATAAGAATCAAACAATTAATAAAATAACATTAGTATGTCTTTGTTTCAGAAAATTATTTAAATATCTATCTTTAACTTTCCAATCAAGAGACATACTTTCAATGAAGAGATTTATTTAAATATTTTAAAAACTGAGATCCAACTTGCCTTTCTACGAGAGTAAGCAGAGATCTATTGATAAAAAAAAACTGAAAGTGGCAAAATGGATGTAGATATTGCATGTAAGTATTAACCAAATGAGAGAAGAGGTCAAAATAATATTACATAAGCTACATCTTAAGTGAAAAACTTTCATATTTTATAAAATGTACTATAAGTCAAAACTGCAAAGAGACAAAGAAGGGCATTAAACAATAATAGATTCATTTACTGACAACCTAAGTCAAATGTGTGTGTGTGTGTGTGTGTGTGTGTCTCACATTAAGGTTCCAAATACATAAAGCAAATATTGACAGAATGGAAGAAACACCTGGACAGCAATATTATAGTAGGACATTTCAATAACTTACTTTCCATAATAAAAATAAAACAAAACAGAATATTTGTAAGTGAAGAGAGGACTTGAAGGCAGTATAAAATAATTATTTCTAACAGAGGTATAGAGAAGACTCCTCAACAATACCTGGACACACATGCTTCTCAATTGCTCATACAACATTTTCCTTAATAGACCACATGTCAGGCCAAAAAAGAAGTCTTAACACATTTGTTAAGACTGAAATTGTATGGATTATATGAACAAAATGGGAGTATAAAACAATAATAGAAAAAGAATTAAAAATTTACAAATATATGGAAATTAAACAACACACTCTTGAGCATGCTCCTGTTCAAAGATAGAAATAATTGATATTTTGAAAAGTAATCTACAGATTTAATGCAATGTTGTTAAAAATTTCTCATTGCATTTTTGAGGAAATAGAAACAAAAACCCCAACAGTATATAAAATGTCAAGAGACAATAAAGTACCCAAGAGTCTTCAAAAAAAAAGAAAATGTTGAAGGCATTATAGTTCCTGATTTAAAAACACATTACAAAGCTACAGAATTAAAACAATTTGGTATGAGTATAATGGTTAAAAAGTTGACTAATAAAACAGAATGCTGCACCTATAGAAACTTTCACATATATGGTTATATGAAGAGTTATTTTCATATCCATAATTATTGCAGCATTTTTTACCAATAGGTAAAAGCAATGCAAATTTTTTTTTTTTTTGAGACAGAGTCTTGCACTGTTGCCCAGGCTGGAGTGCAGTGGCACGATCTCATCTCACTGCAACCACCACCTCCCGGGTTCAAGAGATACTCTTGCCTCAGCCTCCTGAGTAGCTGGGACTACAGGTGTGTGCCACCATGCCCAGCTAATTTTTGTATTTTTAGCAGAGACAGCATTTCATCATGTTGGCCAGGATGGTCTCGATCTACTGACCTTGATATCCACCTGCCTCAGCCTCTCAAAGTGCTGGGATTACAGGCATGAGCCACTGCACCCGGCAGCAATGCAACTTTCTGTCACCAAATTATCCAATACATATAACTTGCAATATAAAAATACTGGAATATCACCCAGGATTTCAAAAGCAGGAAATATTCTAATAACTCTAAAAAATAAAGCTTGATGACATTATGCAAAATAAAATGAGCTAGCCACAATAAGACAGAGATTGTATGAGACATATGAGGCAGTCACATTCTTAGAAATAGAAAACAAAGTGGTGTTTGCAAAGTGCCAGAAAATCAGACTAATTGGTTGTTGTTGTACATTGAGATTTAGCTTTGCAAGAAAAACCATTCTAGGGGTATGTTGCATAACATTATCAATATAATTAATAGGACTAAACAGAATATTAAAAAATATTTGATAATGGGCTGGGTGCGGTGACTCATGTCTGTAATCCCAGCACTTTGGGAGGCCAAGGTGGGCAGATCACAAGGTCAGGAGTTTGAGACCAGCCTGGCCAACACAGTGAGGCAAAAGAATCACTTGAACCCAGGAGGCGGAGGTTGCAGTGAGCCAAGATCCCACCACTACACCCCAGCCTTGGCGACAGAGCGAGACTCCGTCTCAAAAAAAAAAAAATTGATAATATTTTATGTGTTTTTTGACAAGTAAAAATGAACAATTAACACCAAAAAAGATACAGTTATAATAGTTTCAATATTATCTTCAAATCCCAAAGTGTTTCTCCCACATAGAAGTAATGTAGATTCACAACAGATATTGAAATTAGGAGAATTTTTATAACTGGTCACCTAGCCAAGATTGAACGACCATTTACAACAAACCTACACAACAAATATACAAGTCATAAAATAAACAGAGATGATATTTATAGAGGCAAACAAACACAGAGGTAATTATATTGGCAGTAGACATATGGCTGATTTATATTTGATTTTGCCAGACACTGTCTTAAATTGTACAGAGTTAAACACTGTCATATACAATGATGATATAAAATAAAACACCGAAACACAAGCAACTGGTGTTAGGTGTCATACCTTAAAATATATAACACAATATAAAATATATATATAATATATATAATATAAAATATATAACACAAAATTAAAATATGGAATGTAAAACATATTGGACACCATCAAGTAGATCAATATATTCATGAAATGAATCTTAGAAGAATATAGGGAGTAATACAGAGGTAACTTGAAGACAAAAAAAGCTGAGAACTTCCCAAATTTTGATGTAATAAAAAAATTTCTAACCAATACTTAATTCAAAATTATTTACTTCAAAAACAAGATGAAAATAAAGACTTTCCAAAACAAAAATTCAGGGCGTTTATTACAACCACCACAGTCCTACATAAAATGTTACATGGTGGCCAGGCACAGTGGCTCAGGCCTGTAATTTTGCATCTTTAGGAAGCCAAGGCAGATAGATCACTTGAGACCAGTAGTTCAAGATCAGCCAGAGAAACATAGTGAGACTCTGCATATAACCAAAAAGAAATGCTAAAATGAGTCTATTATGTTGAAAAACAAAATGATGCTAGAAGTATCAAAAAATATATACAAATATAAAGCTCTCTACTAAATGTAAATACAGACACATATAGAATTTTTTTACTATCATAATGATGCACATAAAACCTTTACAGTTCTTCTTTAGATATAAAAAAAGATACAAATCTGCATAAATCTGTTAATAGATATACAATGTAAGATAATATGGTTTTTAATATTAATAACAAATTGGAAAATATAACAACAGAGGTTTTGTACTTAATTGAAGGTGTGATGAGATAAAAATACATTGTTTTAACTTTAAGATGTTTTATGTAATGTTTTTCAATATGGTTACATTATATTTCAAAATGATTACATTATACTAATGGAAAGTATGCAAAACAAAAAATAAAGCGTGTCACAACAAAATTAAAACAAACAAAAATTAAGGTAGTAATACAGGAAATGAGAAAAGACATATCTACAAGAAACACATAAAATAGTAATAATGAGGTGATTTCTGCAGATCAGCAGACTTAGTCTTTCCCCCTGCTGGCTGAGGAATCTGGGCAGTCCAGATGTATGGAATTTCCCCCAGTGAAGCACACCCACTTCACCAAGAAGCAGCCAGAGTGCCTTGTTAAGTGGTTCCTGAATCTTGTACATCCTGACTGAGACTCCCCACAACAGGCATTGTAAGACAACTTATAAAGAAGTATTCCCACTGTCATCAGCTCAGTGGCCATCTGGCATAAAGCTTACAGACGAAGGAGCAGGCAGTTCTCTCTGCTGTTCTACACACTCCACTGGTGACACCTCCAGGTGTGGGAGAAACCCAGGCAAATAGGATCTGAAGTGGATCCCAAGCAAATCACGGCAGCCCTACAGAAGAGGGGCCTGACTGCTAAAGGAAAAATAGAAAGCAACAACAGCAGCACCAACAAAAATGTCCCCACAAAAACCCCATCCAAAGGTCAGCAGCCTCAAAGACCAAAGACAATGAGAAGAATCAACAAAAAAATGCTGAAAATTCAAAAAGCCAGAGCGTCTCTACTCCTCCAAATAATCAAAACATATCTCCAGCAAGAGCACAGAACCGGGAGAAGGCTGAGATGGATAAATTGACAGAAGTAGGCTTCAGAAGGTAGGCAACAATGAACTTCGGTGAGCTAACGAAGCATGTTCTAACCCAATGCAAACAAGCTAAGAACCATGAAAAACATTACAGGAGCTGTTAACCCGAATAACCAGTTTAGAGAGGAACATAAATGACCTGATGCAACTGAAAAACACAACAAGAGAACTTCACAATGCAACCACAAGTATCAATAACTGAGTAGACCAAACAGGGAGAAGAATTTCAGAGCTTGAAGACTATCTTGCTGAAAAAAGGCAGATAAGATTGAAAAAATAAAAATAAAAAGGAATGAAAAAAATATTCGAGAACTATTAGATTATGTAAAAAGACCAAACTTACAACTGATTGCAGTACCCTAAAGAGACGGAAAGAATAGAACCAAGTTGGAAAACATACTTCAGGATATCATCCAGAAGAACTTTTCCAACCTAACAAGACAGGCCATCATTCAAATTCAGAAAATCCAGAGAACCCCAGTAAGATATTCCATGAGATCAAGCTCAAGACACATAATTATCAGACTCTTCAAGGTTAAACTTCAGGAAAAAATGATAAGGACAGCCAAAGGGAAGGCCAGGTCACCCAGAAAGGGAAGCCCATCAGAGTAAAAGTGGACCTCTAAAAAGACACCCTACAAGCCAGAAGACATTGGGGGCCAATATTCAGCATTCTTAAAAAAATGAATTTCTAACCCAGAATATCCAGCAAAACTAAGCTTCGTAAGTGAAGGAGAAAAGAAATCATTTTCAGACAAACAAATGCTGAGGGAATTCATCACCACTAGGCCTGCCTTGCAAGAGCTCCTGAAAGAAGCACTAAATATGAAAAAGAAGAAACCACTACCAGCAAATGCAAAACACACTGAAGTACAAAGACCAATGACACTATGAAACAACTACGTCAACAGGTCTGCAAAATAACCAGCTAGCACCATGAGAACAGGATCAAATTCACACATAACAATATTAACCTTAAATTTAAATGGACTAAATGCCCCAATTAATCCCAGCACTTTGGGAGGCCGAGGTGGGTGGATCATGAGGTCAGGAGATCGAGACCATCCTAGCTAACATGGTGAAACCCCATCTCTACTAAAAATACAAAAAATTAGAGGGCATGGTGGTGGGCACCTCTAGTCCCAGCTACTTGGGAGGCTGAGGCAGGAGAATGGTGTGAACTCGGGAGGCAGAGCTGGCAGTGAGCCAAGATTGTGCCACTGCACTCCAGACTCCAGCCTGGGCAACAGTGCAAGATTCTGTCTCAAAAAAAAAAGGCACAGAATGGCAAGCTGGTTAAAGAGTTAACCCACTGGTGTGCTGTATTCAAAGATACACATCTCACATGCAAAAATACACATAGCCTCAAAATAAAGGGAGAAAAATTTACCAAGCAAATAAAATCAGAAAAAAAGCAGGGGTTGCAATTGTAGTTTCTGATAAAACAGACTTTAAACCAAGAAAGATCAAAAAAGACAAGGAAGGACACTACATAATGGTAAAGGGATCAATTCAAGGAGCACCCAGATTTGTTTTTATTGCTTGATTGATTGATTTTTTTTGAGACAGAGTCTCGCTCTGTCACCCAGGCTGGAGTACAGCGGCATGATCTTGGCTCACTGCAAGCTCTGCCTCCTGGGTTCACACCATTCTCCTGCCTCAGCCTCCTGAGCAGCTGGGACTACAGGCACCCGCCACCACACTCAGCTAATATTTTGTATTTTTAGTAGAGACAGGCTTTCACCTTGTTAGCCAGGATGGTCTCGATCTCCTGACCTCATGATCTGCCAGCCTCAGCCTCCAAAAGTGCTGGCATTACAGGTGTGAGCCACCGCGCCCAGCCTTATTGATTTATTTTTTGAGATGGAATCTCATTCTGTCGCCCACACTAGAGTGCAATGGTGCGATCTTGGCTCACTGCAACCTTCACTTCGCAGGTTCAAGTGATTCTCCTGCCTCAGCTTCCTGAGTAGGTGGGATTACAGGCACCAACCACTATGCCCAGCTAATTTTTGTATTTTTAATAGAGACAGGGTTTTACCATGTTGGCTAGGCCGGTCTCAAACTCCTGACCTCAGGGGATCTGCCTGCCTTGGCCTCCCAAAGTGCTGGCATTACAGGCATGAGCCACACGTCCATCCAGCACTCAGATTTATAAAACATACTTAGATACCTACAGAGACTTAGACTCCCAAACAATGACAGTGGGAGACTTTAATACCCCACTGCCAATACTAGACAGATCTCTGGGAAAGAAAAATAACAAGGATATTCAGGACTTAAACTCAGCTCTAGGTCAAGTGGACCTGATAGAGCACACAAATCCCAAGGCCAGCAGAAGACAAAAAATAACGAGGATCAGAGTGGAACCATAGGAGATAGAGACACAAAAAAACCCTTCAAAAAAATCAATAAATCCAGGAGCTGTTTAAAAAAAAAAAAAAAAAGAGATAGACCACTAGCTAGATTAATAAAGAAAAGAGAAAAGAATAAAATAGACACAATAAAAAATGATAAAGCAGATATCAGCATAATACAATCATCAGGGCTGGGCGTGGTGGATCATGCCTGTAATCCCAGCACTTTGAGAGGGTGAAGTGGGTGGATCACCTGAGGTCAGGAATTCTAGAGCAGCCTGGCCAACAAAGTGAAACCCTGTCTCTACTAAAAAAAAAAAAAAAATTAGCTGGGCATGGTGGCTGGCGCTTATAATCCCAGCTACTCAGCGGGCCAAGGCAGGAGAATCACTTGAACCCAGGAGGCGGAGGTTGCAGTGAGCCAAGATCACACCATCACACTCCAGCCTGGGGGACAAGAGCGAGACTTCGTTCCGAAAAAAAAAAAAAAGAAAGAAAATCATCAGAAAATACTATAAACACCTCTATGTACATAAACTGGAAAATCTAGAAGAAATGGATAAATTACTGGACACATACATCCTCCCAAGACTGAACCAGGAAGAAGTTGAATCCCTGAATAGACCAACAAGAAGTTCTGAAATTGAGATGTAATAAATAGGCTACCAAACAAAAAAACCCCAGGACCAGATGGATTTACAGCTGAATTCTACAAGAGGTACAAAGAAGAGTTGGTACCATTTCTTCTGAAACCATTTTAAATGAAAGAAAAGTAGGAACTCCTCCCTAACTCATTTTATAAGATCAGCATCATTCTGATACCCAACCTGGCAGAGATATAAAAACGACAAAAACAAAAACTTAAAACAAATATCCCTGATAAATATCGATGCAGGCCGGGCACAGTGGCTCTCGCCTGTAATCCCAGCATTTTGAGAGGCTGAGGCGGGCAGATCAGTTGAGGTTAGGCGTTCAAGACCAGCTTGGCCAACATGGTGAAACCCCATCCCTATTAAAAATACAAAAATTAGCTGGGTGTGGTGGCACACGCCTGTGATCCCAGCTACTCAGGAAACTGAGTCAGGATAACTCCTTGAACCTGGGAGGTGGAGGTTGCAATGAGCTGAGACTGCGCCACTGCACTCCAGCCTGGGCGACAGAGTGACACTATGTCAAAAAAAAAAAAAAAAGAAGAAAGAAAAAAAAATTGATGGAGAATGAGAAAACTATTTTGAAATTAATATGGAACCCAAAAAGACCCCATATAGCCAAGACAATCTTAGGCAAAAAGAACAAAGCTGGAGGCATCATGCTATCCAACTTCAAACTATACTACAAGGCTGTAGTAACCAAAACAGCCTGGCACTGGTATAAAAACAGACACATAGACCCATGAAACAGAATAGAGAACTCAGAAATAAGACTGTATATCTACAACTGCCTGATCTTTGAAAAATCTGACAAAAACAAGCCATAAGGAAAGAACTTCCTATTTAATAAATGATTCTGGGAGAACTGGCTAGCCATATGCAGAGAGTGGAAACTGGATGTGGTAAGAAAAAGAGCAAGTGTGAGGTGAAAAAGCCAGGTTCAGGCCAGGCACAGAGACTCACGCCTGTAATCCAAGCACTTTGGGAGGTCGATGAGGTCAGGAGTTCGAGACCAGCCTGACCAACATGGTGAAATCCCATCTCTACTAAAAAACTACAAAAATTAGCTGGGCATGGTGGAGGGTGCCTGTAATCCCAGCTACTTGGGAGGCTGACGAAAGAGAATTGCTTGAACCAGGGAGGCGGAGGTCGCAGTGAGCCGTGATGATGCCATTGCAATGCAGCCTAGAGTACAGAGTGAAACTCCATCTCAAAAAAATAAAAAAGGCCAGTTCTTTTAATGAACCAGCTCTCATTTGAATTAATGAAGTGTAAACTTTCTGATTATCAAAAGGCTGGTGCCAAGGCATTTTGAGAAATTTGCCCCCACGACCTAAACACCTCCCTACCAGGTTCCACATCCAACATTGGGGATTACATCGCAGCGTGAGGTTTGCAGAACATGTTCATCCAAACCATATCACAAACTAGGCTTAACAGACATGTACAAAATTTCTCAGTTAAAAGCAAAATAATACACATTATTCTTATTTGCACCTGATGTATTCTGTTAGAACACATAACAAGTCTTATTAAAGAATACCAGCTGGGTGTAGTGGCTGATACCTATAATTTCAAAAATTTGGAAGACAAAAGTGAGAGGATCCCTTGGGACCACAAGTATAAGACCAGTGTCAGTAACATAGTGAGACCCTGTCCCTAGAAATAATCAAAAAATTAGCCAGGCATGGTAGTGCATGTCCATAGTCTCAGCTAGTCAGGAGGCTGAGGTGTAAAGATCACTTGAGTCAAGGAGGCTGAGGTTGCAGTGAGCCAAAATTATGACACTATACGCCAGCCTGGGTGATGGAGTCTGATCATGTCTGAAAACAACAGCAACAAATAAATTTAAGAAGACCAAAATCATGCACTGCATGGTATCTGACCAAAACCGAATAAAACTCGGAATTAAAAGCAAAAGTAAAACTGGCAAATCCAACAATATCTAAAAATAAAACACATGGGCTGAGTGCAATGGCTCACACCTGTAATACTACCATTTTGGGAGGCTGAGGCAAGAGAACTGCTTGAGCACGGGTGTTAGAAACTAGCCTAGGCAACATAGGAAGATTCTGTCTCTAATAAATAAAATAAAACACATTCTTCAACATATTCCTGCTCGAGGGTCAAAAATTTTAATTTTGTTAAGATGCCAATACAACCTACAGAGGTGAACAAATTCAGTACAATCTCTATAAAAATCTCAATAGCACAAGTTATTACAGAAATATTCTTTAAAATTTTTAAATTTGATTGTGAACGATAACTAATCAAACACCCATGAAAAGAACAAAGAGGCATTATACTTCCTGATTTTAAAACATTAAAAGCCACAATAACAAAAACAGTATGGTACTGATACAAAGACAGATAAACAGATGAAAGAGCAGAATAGAGAGTTCAGAAATGAACACTTGTGTATATGATTAAATGATCTTCCACAAAGCTGCCATGAACACACAATAGAGAAAAGATAATCTTTTCAAAAAATAATGTTAAGAACTAAATATTAACACTGATAAAGTTGGATCATTTCCTTGAACTATATATAAAAAATGTTTTCAATAAAATACTTATGCTCATAAAAAAAAAACTAAAATCTCTTAGAACAAAATAGAAAAAAGTCATGACATGGGCCTTGGCACCATTTTCTTAGATACAACATTAAATGCATGAGCAACAACAGAAAAACAGAAAAATTTACACTCTACTTCAAAATTTCTCCACATTAGAAAAAAAAAAAACATTCCATTGTGTGAAAATGCCTCATTAGAAATGGGTGAAAATATTTGCAAGTCACAAGTGATAAGACTTAATATTCGGGCCAGGTGCAGTGGTTCACAGCTGTAATCCCAGCACTTTGGAGGCTGAGGTGGGTAGATCACCTGAGGTCAGGAGTTCAAGACCAGCCTGACCAAATTACAAATTAATAATTTGTAGAGAAACGCATAAAAATAAAAATGAAAAATGAAATCACCTCACATCCATTACAATGGCCACTATAAATTTTTTAAAGATGCCAAATCTGTTGATGATGCAATGAAAATGAAACCTCTGTTGATTGTTGGTAGAAAACAAAGACGCAGTCATTATTTTGAAATGTTACATTTCTCAAATAATTAAAAATGGAATTATTATCAAATACGGCAACTCCATTAATGAATCTATATTCAAAATATGCAACAAAAGACCCAGAAGACATATTTGAACATCTATGATTATTGTACCAGTACTCACAAAAGTCAAAAGGCTGAGGCAACCCAGGTGTCTCTTGATTTATGAACACATCAAAAATGTAACATATACATAAAATGGAATATTATACAGACTTAAAGAAGAAAATCTTGTCAATTTTAAGATAAACTTTGAGAATATTATGTCATCTGAAATAAGCCAGAAACAAAATGATGGACACTGTATTATTCTATTTATATATATATCTTAAATAGTCACACTCATAAAAACAAAGTGGAAGGGTGTTTGTCAAGGGCTGGGGAGAGGGTAAAATGGATTGTTGTTACTTAATGGGTATTTAGTTTTAGTTTCACAAGATGTAAAATTTCTGTAAGTCTTTTGCATAACAATGTGAATATACTTAACATGGCTAAAATGCAATTATTATTATTATTATTTTTTTTTTTTGAGACGGTGTTTTGCTTTTGTTGCCCTGGCTGAAGTGCAATGGGGCAATTTTGGCTCACTGCAACCTCCGGCTCCCAGGTTCAAGGACTTCTCCTGCCTCAGCCTCCCGAGTAGCTGAGATTACAGGCACCTGTCACAAGGCCCCGCTAATTTTTGTATTTTTAGTAGAGATGGGGTTTCACCATGTTGGTCAGGCTGGTCTTGAACTCCTGACCTCAGGTGGTCTGCCCACCTCAGCCTCCCAAAGTGCTGGGATTACAGGCATGAGCCACCACGCCTGGCATGTAAAACTTTTTTTTTTTTTGAGACAATCTCACTCTGTCACCCAAGCTGGAGTGCAGTGGCACAATTATGGCTCACTTCAGCCTCAAACTTCCAGGCTCAAGTAATTCTCTTCTCTGAATTTCCCAAGTAGCTGAAACCACATGTGCATACCACCATGACTGGCAATTTTTAAAATAATTTTGTGGAGAGGGAATCTCTCTGTGTTGCCCTGGCTGGTCTCAAATTTTGGGCTCAAGTGATCCTCCTTTCTTGACCTCCCGAAATCCTGGGATTACAGTTGTGAGGCACCACCATGTCTGGCCCTGAAATGTACACTTAAAGAAATTTAAGATGGTAGGCTGGGCACAGTGGCTCATGCCTGTAATCCCAGCACTTTGGGAGGCTGAGGCAGAGTGATCACTTGAGGTCAGGAATTCAAGACTAGCCTGGCGAACATGGTGAAACCCTGTCTCTTCTAACAGTAGAAAAAATTACCCAGGTGTGGTGGCAGGGACCTATAATTCCAGCTACTCGGGAGGCTGAGGCAAGAGAATTGCTTGAACCCAGGAGTCAGGGGTTGCAGTGAGCTGAGATCACACTATTGCACTCCAGCCTGGGCGACAGAGCGAGACTCTGTCTCAAAAAAAAAAAAAAAAAGATTTAAGATGGTAAATTTCATGTTACATGTTTTTACAATCATTAATTTTTCTTTTTCTTTTTTTTGAGACAGAGAATTGCTTGAACCCGGGAAGCGAAGGTTGCAGTGAGCTGAGATCGCGCTATTGCACTCCAGCCTGGGCGGCAGAGCGAGACCCTGTCTCAAAATAAAAAAAGATTTAAGATGGTAAATTTCATGTTACGTGTTTTTACAATCATTAAGTTTTCTTTTCTTTTTTTTTTTTTGAGACAGAGAATTGCTTGAACCTGGGAGGCAGAGGTTGCAGTGAGCTGAGATTGCGCTATTGCACCCCAGCCTGGGCAACAACAGTGAAACGCCGCCTCAAAAAAAAAAAAAAAAAAAACAAAAGTTGAAGAGGTGTTTCTTCCATCAAATTTACAGACACCAATGCAAAACTATATTGTGCCCATTGTCAATGCTTCTATTTTAATGTAGGACTGGAAGTAAGTGGCAGAATGATGAATCAAAAACATTTTTAAAAAGCCACTGAAATTGGGCCGGGCGCGGTGGCTCACGCTTGTAATCCCAGCACTTTGGGAGGCAGAGGCGGGTGGATTACGAGGTCAGGAGATTGAGACCACGGTGAAACCCCGTCTCTACTAAAAATGAAAAAAATTAGCCGGGCGTGGTGGCGGGCGCCTGTAGTCCCAGCTACTCAGAGAGGCTGAGGCAAGAGAATGGCGTGACCCCGGGAGGCAGAGCTTGCAGTGAGCCGAGATTGCGCCATTGCACTCCAGCCTGGGTGTCTGGGTGGCAGAGCGAGACTCTGTCTCAAAAAAAAAAAAAAAAAAAAAAAAAAGCCACTGAAATTGAAGACAAATAAGTTACTGTTTGTGGATCATATGATCTTAGATATAAAAAAACCATAAACACTACATTGAAATTCGTCTAAAGTAATAAATACACTCAGTAAATAAGCAAAATATAAAATTAACATACTAGTATAAATTACTATTCCATACATTTAAACCATCTGATACAATAAAGAAAACAATCTTATTTACAATTGCATTAAAATAATAAATTTCTGAGAGGAAATTTAACCAAGAAGGTAAAAAAATCTTTACAATAAAAGATATAAGATAGACCAGGCACGGTGGCTCACGACTGTAATCCCAACACTTTGGGAGGCTGAGGCGGGCAGATCACGAGGTCAAGAGATCATGATCATCTGGCCCACATGGTGAAACCACGTCTCTACTAAAAATACAAAAAATTAGCTTGGCATGGTGGCATGTGCCTGTAGTCCCAGCTATTCAGGAGGCTGAGGCAGGAAGATTGCTTGAACCCAGGAGGTGGAGGTTGCAGTGAACCAAGATTGCGCCACTGCACTTCAACTTGGCGACAGAGCGAGACTCTGTCTCAAAAAACAAAACAAAATAAAACAAAAAAGATATATCAATGAAATAAATTATTGAAGACACAAATTTTAAAATATTTCATGTCCGTGGATTGAAAGAATAAATATTGCTAAAGTGTCATATTATCTAATCTATAGCTTCAATAGACTTCCTATTAAAATTCCAGTAGCATTTTTTTCCACCGTAATAAAAAATACAATTCTAAAATTTACAAGAAACTGCAATAAACTTCAAATAGCCAAAAAACTCTTGAGGCAAAAGAACAAAGCAGAGGGGTATTATACTTTATAATTTCTAACTGTATTTCAAGAATATAGTAATAAAAACAGGATGGAATGTGCAAAAAGATTAACAAACAAAACAACGGAACAGAAAACACTACTTTCACACATTTCAGACATGATGAAAAAAGAAAACTAAAAAATAGTTTAACATAGAGTTTCCCAAAATTATGCAGATATCTGTGTGTCCCCCAAAATAATGGAAAAGCAGGCAGATTGTACAGTCTTTTATATGCCATGAAAAGGACTCTGGCTCTCACTGTAAACCTGAAGGAAGATCACCAAAAGGAAAGTAGAATCTTTAAACAATTCAAAAGCATAAGACAGAAGATGCCCCTACATGACAGCAAAAAAAAAAAAAAACAAAAAAACACTCAGGCATCCCAGAAACTATTTCCTTTGGAACACAGCTTTCCAAATCACATTTTAAGGACCAGCTTTCTTTTTGACCTTTGGACTTCTCATCTGTGTCATCTGTTGTGTTCACTCTCACCTACCTGGGGGTTTGGCTACCATCTCATGTCTCTTCATATTCCAGGGCTCTTTCCCTTGCTCCAGACAGGTGATCAGGTCTGGCTTAGTGACAGCAATACCTGCTTTATTAGATAAATAACATGAATCTTTCTCATATTCTCCAATTACCAACCTAGTAGTATGCTTAGTGAACAGGAAGTGATAGAATATTCTAGAAAATTAATCCTAAAATACTAATTAATGAGAGAAATTTCTAAATATTTAGAAAATATTTTAAATTTGTAGGTTCTTAATTTCACTACCCGGTACTCATAAATCAAAACACTGCTGGTGATGAATGGATTTTAAAATATGGGCAAATATATATATATATATATATATATATTTTATTTTTGAGACAGAGTCTCGCTCTATTGCCTAGGCTGGAGTGCAGTGGCATGATCTTAGCTAACTACAACCTCCGCCCCCTGGGTTCAAGCAATTCTCCTGCCTCAGCCTCCTGAGTAGCTGGGACTACAGGCGCGCGCCACCATGTCCGGCTATTTTTGTACTTTTAGTAGAAACGGGGTTTCACTTTGTTGGCAAGGCTGGTCTTAAACTCCTGACTTTGTGATCCGCCCACCTCAGCCTCCCAAAGTACTGGTATTACAGGAGTGAGCCACCGTGCCTGGCCTAAAAACATGGGCAACAATATTTTATGACACTAAATTTCTGGAATTACCACTAATCTAGAGTGAAGGATACAGATCAGCTCAGGAATGTGCAAAGTTCAGGTCAAGATTAAACATCTTGAATACATTCTTTTTCACACACAGCCTCAAGATTTTCTTGAAAAAACGGATCAGAAACTCATTTATGCAAAGCATAAATCACGAAAAATCATTCCACAAAAAAAGAGAAACCTTTAGGGTATATTAGAAATTGTGTATTAAAGTTATTCTCACCCAAGAAGACCAGGTTTCTGTAGTTCTCTAACATCACTTTCCTATACAAACCCTGCTGAGCAGTGTCCAGGCATTGCCACTCCTCCAGAGAGAATTCTATGGCCACATCCCTAAACGTCAATGGCCCCTGAAAAACACAAGCACACAGACACACATATATTTACCAAGTGGCCATGGGCAGAATTTATTATTTGAATTAAAATGAAATGACAGAGCAAAGAGAATTGGTTCTGATTAATAGAAATGACTGAAATTTTCCAATAATTTTTAACACAGAAATATTCTCTAAAATATTCTCTAATTCTGAGAGAAGAGAATGGCATAAGATCCACAACACCAGTGTATATATGATACTTTTCTAGATAAAGTATAAAATTAAGAGCATAAACACAAACATATACATTTTTGAGTGCTATATTTATATCATAAAGAATGAGTTGTGTGTATTTCTCAGACAAAAAAGAGATGTTGAGTTAGAAGGCACCTCCTGAATTTTAATGTGTACAATAAACTGGAAATCTTGTGCAGATTTTTTTTCAGAAGATCTGGAATGAAGTCTGAGTTTCTGATTTTCTAATGAGCTCACCAGTAATGCCAATGTTTTTGGCCCCAAAAGAAAATTCTGTGAAACATCCAGTAAGTGGAAAAGCCTGTGTTTTACCTGATTTTTCTGGCCTGTAAACAAAGAGCCTTCATTTTCCAAAGACAGATATATGCAAAGAAAACATAAGAAAAAAGGGCAGCTGCCAGATTCAATGTGATGGCTTATGCACATTAGCTGCATAAAGATATCTAATAATGAGAAGAAAAATGGTTAACTCTGTAGTGAAAGAAATATCAGAGAGCTTTTTAACAAAGTAAATTATTAATATCCACCACACTAGGACAAATTTTTATGGTGTGCTGATGCATACAGAAGAACAAAGCATCATTGCCTAGATATTGCCCCTCAAAAAGTAAATTATATTCTGAATTCAATCATATAGAAACATCAGTTTTATGCAAAGTTCAAGATACAGGTATCTCCAGTGTTCTGTAATTTTCAATAATGATTTTAAGTAGTCTTTCTTCAGCACCCTATATAGCAGGTATCTCTCAATTTTTTTTTCAGAACTTTCTGGGTAATAAATGCCATCCTATTTAAATAAGTATTTTCTTAATCCTGTTCTGCATAGAGCTAATGGAGAACACAGATGGAACCTCAACATTACATATCCTCCATGTAAACCCCAGCTTTCCCCAATCTTGAGTATCCACATCCTTCTATGTTCAACAGCCACAATGGGAACATTTTTAATAGTGCAGATCATAAATTCATGGTAGGAATTCTGCATGGCATATAAGAAGCCATGATATTGAGAATGTAGAAAAGGCTCTAGTACATAGGAAAGAAATATTTTGCATAGACCCTTGACTATCATTAGAATTTTAAAAAGTAGTGAAACTCATTAGTAAGGAAAAACACAAGTAGAGAAGTAAAGGTTTGCAAATACTAAATGAGTGAGACTCTAGAAGAGAGTGGACAAAGCTCTTGATCTGAGACTTATTTAGCTGAAAAAAATTAAAAACAAAACACCATTTTTCCTCTTTCTCCTTCTTCTCTTGGAATCCTTTTCAGATGAAATTCTCTAAAGAAGAGGCTGGGCGCGGTGGCTCACGCTTGTAATCCCAGCACTATGGGAGGCCGAGGCGGGCGGATCACGAGGTCAGGAGATCGAGACCACGGTGAAACCCCGTCTCTACTAAAAATACAAAAAATTAGCCGGGCGTGGTGGTGGGCGCCTGTAGTCCCAGCTACTCGGAGAGGCTGAGGCAGGAGAATGGCGTGAACCCGGGAGGCGGAGCTTGCAGTGAGCCGAGATTGCGCCACTGCACTCCGGCCTGGGTGACAGAGCGAGACTCCGTCTCAAAAAAAAAAAAAAAAAAAAAAGAAGTAACATCTGCATCTTGAGAAAACTGCCTTAAATGTGTCAGCACCACCTTCTTACCTGCTAGCACCACACCCGCAGACAGAAGGACCAAGACCAAAAAGTCCACCCATATCTCTCCTTTATAACAGAAGAGATTCAGGAACAATGTGCTGCTCCATGGATGTAAAAATATAAGTTTCTCCTTTCCTGTCTCAGGTGCCCTCCCCTGCCACAAACACCAGCAATTTCTGCTACAGTAATGAAAATATGGGCCACACTGCCCTGTCCCTACCAAACCCAAATAGAACAGGTCTTGTAACCACCCTTTAGTGCAAAGGTGGCACTTAACTCTCATGAATGTATCTTGAAGCCCTCATACTTGATTCTGGCCTCACCTTAGAGTCACATGAGGCACTTCATTAAAATAACATGGATGCTTCCACCCAGAACAATAAACAGAAGCTGTGGGGAGGGCACAAGAGATTTCTGCAAATTGGCCATGTGATCCTAATGAGAAGCCTGGGTTGATAACCACTTAGCTAAGCATTGCCTCTCAAGATTTAATGAACTTAAAAATCACTTGGTAATGTTGGTCCCACTTTATGTAATGTGATTCTGCAGGTTTGGAAAGGGTTCATGAATGGGTGTTTCAAACAAGTCCCCTACCAATGCTGATGTTGCTCCCCCAGGCTCATCATTAGCATTAGTTAGAGAAAGCAGGCACTGCACAGAGTCCCTGATATTTAGCACTCTTGTCACAACACAAATACTTCTGGTACAAATGAAGACAACCACACTCCATCCTGAAGTTTTATATTATTTGCTGGCTCTTTAAAGTTTACAGAGGAAACAGAAGGCAGCAATGTTGGAATAAGTCTGCATTTGGAAAACAATATGTACACATGCACTAATGCAATAATTATTAAGCAGGTACTATGTGCTCAAGAGTACAATACAGAGCACTGTGCTGGGCATAACACATTATGTGATTTAATCCCCATAACACATTGGAAGTTGATACTAAGTGTTCAGCAATTCTCAGGATTTAGATAAAGGGCCCAGCATTATTACTTCTTCCTCTGTTTCTCTGTTATTGATTTTTTTAAAAAAATGTATAGAATAAGGCTAAATATAGACAGAGGAGGGGGCATAGAAAGAGTTTAAGAAATTTTTTTCTGTTTATATTTACTTGTCTGTGACTTTGTGGAGCAGCTACCGGATCTGCAAGAATAGAAAACAAGTTGCTAAATGGAATGTTTCTGTAAGCACTGGCTTTAATACAAAATTAAAAAAAATAAGATGTTAAAATGTATAGTTTATTTTTCTTATTTATCTGCTTTTGGGTTGCAGGAAATTGTAAGCACCAGCTCTAGAAAGGCAGAAGGATTTACCGGCCAAAACTCTGACCTTTATAAATCAGTTCTGTAAGGCAAGACTCCAAAGTGGGCCAGACCTAAAGAAGGCCTTCAAAAAGGATGAATCTAAAAGAAATGGGGCAGGGAAAGGACCCTATGTAGAATTCTGTTCTCTATGCCACTGGGGTATTTCCAGTTCTGTTTTTCCTACGCTTACCTAAGAAAAACTTAAATCCCAGAGTTTATGTAACTTTAATCTGTTTTTGCCACTGCTCTGTCAATTTTATAACTATACTAACAAGCAATTTAAATGACTCTTTTAAAGTTTTCTGGAATAATTTTGTTAGAAGATAAGTATGTATTCTCAACAAAGTAAAAGATTCACAAGTAATAATAACAACTCTTCAGTCCATAAATATTCCTTCAGGTGATAACCTCGGAAGACACAACAATATAAAAAGAAGTGGCCCAAGTTTTTTTGTTTTGTTTTGTTTTTTGAGATGGAGTTTCATTCTTGTCACCCAGGCTGGAGTGCAATGGCACAATCTTGGCTCAACGTAACCTCTACCTCCTGGGTTCAAGTGATTATCCTGCCTCAGCCTCCCGAGTAGCTGGAATTACAAGCATGCACCACCACGCCTCGCTAATTTTTTTGTATTTTTAGCGGAGACGGGGTTTCTCCATGTTGTTCAGGTTGATCTCGAACTCCCAACCTCAGGTGATCCACCTGCCTCGGCCTCCCAAAGTGCTGGGATTACAGGCGTGAGCCACTGCACCTGGCTGAAGAGGCCAAAGTTTTGTTTTGCTTTGCACACATCTATTCACCGTACCAACCATATGATGTTTAATTCAACCATGTATCCAGTTGCTAGTCTAGACCAAAAGTTTCTGGATGGTAGGGACCGTGACTGCTTCATCTATTTTTTTTTTGAATGACCTTATGAAATGGAAGCAATTAGTTATCTTTTGAGTCACCAGACCTCCTCTTTGTGTTTCACCAAAGTAACAGCAAACTAGAGAAACTCTCATCTGGGTACCAACCAAAGTTATCTCTTGTATGAGTAGGAAGGGAGAAAAAAACATAGAATGACCCATTTCTCTTACACCGAGACAGAAGCAGAATTAACCACTCGTCAGCCTCACACAATTCTGCCCTGGATATCCTCACATGTCTCAAAGACATCTAGGTGATTGTGAGAAGGTTCTCACTGACCCTGGGCTGATGGCCCAGTGATAAGCCAGGCTGAGAGAGATTCACGCTGATTCTAAATAGAAAATGGAACTGCTTAGGTGGAGCTCCAGAACCTGGATCACCTATCCTGATTTGCTAGCTTTTGGGTGAGAAGAAGGACAAGAATACTCTACTCCATTATTACAATTTACAGGTAGGTGTAGTTGTGGTCATGGCTCTGGATACTTTGTGGCCTTGATCTCTCACTCTTAAGATGCTTGTTTACACTTACAGATCTGTCATCAAATTCTATTTACACCTGGAGTCTCTCACGTAACTGTAGCAGGTCACTGAACAAGATCTGAAAAGCTTAAAGAGCCACACTCTCAAATGGGGGCTTTAAGATTTCTATGCTGACATCTCACAGTACAGAAGATGCCTTCTGTTGGTTTTCAGTACATTCTCAATCCAAAGTCTTCTGGCCCTGTTTTGTAAATCCCAGGCAGAGGCCAGACCTTATGTGCAGATTCTAGGTGGGATCAATCTGACTCTGCATCCTTGGGTGTTACAGCAAACAGAGTACAAACAAAGGAGAGCTCCCCTCATAGAGGCTGCTCTGGCACATTCTAAATAATATGTCTAACTAAAAGAAAAAACTGAGGCAACATGAATATAAGTAGAGAGTTCATCTGGGCCAAGCTTGAGGACTGTAACCTTGGAGCAAAAATACATCTTCCAAAGACTGAACAAATAAGAAATTGAATCCCTGAATAGACCAGTAACAAGTGCCAAAATTGAATTGGTCTTAAATGGCCAACCAATCAAAAATAGCAAAGAACCAGACAAATTTACAGATGAATTCTACCAGATGTATAAAGAAGAGCTGGTACCACTTCTAATATTATTTCAAAATATTGAGAAAAAGGGACTTCTTTTTCAACTCATTATATAAAAACAGCATCATTCTGATACCAAAACTGGGAAGAGACACAATAAAAAAAGAAAAGTTCAGGCCAATATCCCTGAGGAGCACTGATGTGAAAAACCTCAATAAAATACTGGAGAACCGAATCCAGCAGCACATCAAAAAAACTTATCCACCTCTATCAAGTCGGCTTCATCCCTGGGATGCAAGGCTGGTTCAACACATGCAAATCAATAAATGTAATCCATCACATAAACAGAACGAAAGACAAAAACACATAATTATCTCCAGACGAGTCAGCTTGGGGAGGCGGCGGCAGCGCTGCGAGCATACGGGGAGGCCCGAGCCTTGCCCGGGGAAGGTCGCGGGGTGGGGGGAGCGAACTGCGGGAGAGGAGGCATCTGCTTGCGTGCAGCCTGGGCCGCGCCATTGTTGGGGGAGGGGCGGCTGCTGAGGGCGGCGGAGTAGGGGCTAGAGAAAGTGCCAGCCGCGGCCGAGAGGAGCAGAGACGCCGCAAGGGAACACGCTGACCTATTGCGTGTCCCCCTAGTACCAGCCTCAAGCTGGGCGGGTGCGCAGGGCCGGAGCTGTACTGCGCAACTGACATCTACGAGGCGGCATCCAGGGATGCGGTGGCGGTAGCACCCGCTTCTGTGGAGCCTGCCAAGTTGGATTTGGGAGCGGGCGAGGGCCACCACCTGCAGCACATCAGCGACCACGAGATGCTCTAAGATTTAGCTTTGGAGTCAAACCCTTCTGACCCTCCAAGGGCAAGCACAATTTTCCTGAGCAAATCTCAAACCGATATGCGAGAAAAGAGGAAGAGCAACCATTTAAATCACGTATCTCCAGGGCAGCTTACTAAAAAGCATAGCTCAGGCTCAACAATATTTCTAGACGACAGAACAGTCAGCCAGCCTAATCTTGGAACCACAGTAAAATGTGTGACCTTAGAAATATATTACCACATAAAGAACAGAGATGCAAATAGATCCCTGGGTATTTTTGATGAGAGATCACATCCCCTTACACGAGAAAAAGTTCCACAGGAATACTTAAAGCATGATCCTGAGCACAAATTTATTTATAGATTTGTTCGTACTCTTGAGTGCTGCACAGCTAACAGCTGAATGTGCAACAGTAACTTTGGTTTACTTAGAAAGGCTTTCAACTTACGCTGAAATCAACATTTGTCCCACTAACTGGAAAAGGATTGTTCTGGGAGCCATTCTTCTTGCCTCCAAGGTTTGGGATGATCAGGCTGTATGGAATGTGGACTACTGCCAGATCCTCAAGGACATTACAGTTGAAGACATGAATGAAATGGAAAGGCATTTTTCAGAGCTTCTTCAGTTTAATATTAATGTTCCTGCCAGTGTTTATGCCAAGCACTACCTTGACCTTCTCTCCTTAGCAGATGATGACAACCTGAATTTTCTATTTGCTCCTCTTAGCAAAGAAAGAGCACAGAACCTAGAGGCTATTTATAGATTATGTGAAGACAAAGCCTTGTGTGGAGCAGCTATAAGGTCTTTCAGTGCTGATAACTTCATTGGTATTCAGCACTCTAAAGCCATTCTCTCTTAAAGGGAGAAATGAGGGGTTATAATGTCACGGAACCTTCATCTACAAAGACTGGAGAAATACCACCTTTCCTGCTGAAAAACCAGCAAAATTAGTGTTTTCATCAAAAGGAAAGATCTCAAATTCAAGACACATAGACAACAAGGATCATACTCCATAGAAAAGAATGGGACCTTGTCAATGCAACAAAACACTCTTCTGTTCTTTTTAATGTAAAGAGTTACAAAAACCACTCCAAAGTGAAGGCTCCCATTCCACACACAGATATTTGCTTACGATGTGGGCCGACAACTGAACTATGTTAGTTTTTTTAAACAATAGTTTAAATTTTTAGACTTTAAAGACACTAACCATATAACTTTTATGTTTCTTCCAGTTTTTCTCCCCCTGCTCATTTTGCTGCATATGCCTTTAGAATCAATGCAGTATTACCCTTAAAACAAGGGATTCTAACTAAAGCCACTTAGGAGCAGACTGCAGCATTGTTAGGTATTGAAGGGTTCTTCCTCCCTACTGTTACCGTTGAAGCTGCTAGTCATTGGCAACCATTTTAAGCCAAAAAGCTGATGGATAATGTTTGTCATTCATATTCTTTGCAAGCATTATTTTAGCATGTCTGGGGTCATAAACAGAGCAAGTATCAGTTATTGATATCTACTTCTATTGGGGTCCATGTTGCATTTCTTGTGAACTATAAATGGTACTTCTCATTTTCTGATAATTTTTATCTTATTAAATAAATGTATTAAAAGATATTTTCATAATGCCAACCAACATGGTGGTTCAGTGACAGTGAAAAAAAAGTAAAGCAGTTTTAAGCTTTAATATAGTTTGGGCCCTCCAAGGCACTGCAGCATGAGTATGAATGCTATAAACCTTTGAAAAACATCGTTTGAGAGTTTTGTTTTTTTTTCTTTAGGAGATGGGGGTCTTGCTGTGTTGTCCAGGCTGGAGTGTGGTGGCTGTTCACGGGTGCAGTCATGGTGCACTGCAGCCTAGAACTTCCTGGCTTTGGGCCATCCTCTGGCCTTGGCCACACGAGTGGCTGGGACTGCAGGTGCACCTGGCATTTGTCTCCTGAATGTTAGGCTTTTGATTTTTTGTTTCAGTCACTCTTGAAGTCACTCTTGACTGAAGCAAAAAATTAAAGCTTTATATTCAAAATTCTCAAAATGAAGCTGGGTGTGGTGGTGCATGCCTGAGGTTCCAGCTACTTGGGTGGCTGGAGGATTGCTTGGGGTCAGGTATTGGAGGCTGCAGTGTATTGTGATGGTGCCTATAGAAATAGCTACTGCACTTCAACCTGGACAACATATCGGGACCCCATCTCTTAGAAAAATGCAAAATTAAATGCAAAAGAAATGCACTGGGCATAGTGATTCATGCCTATAATCTCAGTTCTTTGGGAGGCTGAGGTGGGAGGATTACTTCAGCGTAGCAGTTCAAGACCAGCCTAGTCCACACAGTGAGACCCTGTCTGTAAAAAATAATAATAAATAAAAATAATTAGCTGGATATGGTGGCATGTGTCTGTAGTCCCAGCTACTCTGGAGGCTGAAGTGGGAGGATCATTTGAGCCTGGGGGGTCAAGGCTGCAGTGGGCCATGATCATGCCACTGCACTCCAGCCTGGGTGACATCCAGACCCTGTCTCAAAACAAGGAAAAGAAAAACATTCAGGCAAGGTTTTATGAAGGTTTGTAGCATTTATACTTCTACAAGTATCATAGCTTAAAATTACATTAAACCTTTGGAATATCTTGTATCTCCATAAAATGCCCTTCTCTTTTTAAAAGGAGTTACTTGCAGAGCTGTGCTCTATATGCATTGATCACCAAAGTTTCTTTAATGTAAAGGAAGATTTTGAAGAGCAGTGTTAATTAACATGTAATAAAAGGAACTGGACCCTAATGATAGAAGGTGATATGAACAGCTGTTTTATCATCCTACATGCTACCAACCTGTAGGTGTCCCATTAAGTCCTGCTATTTAAGAAATAACTTACATAACCCTTAGGAACACTTACTTCAGGCTTTAAAAGGCAAGGAACAAATAATTTTAGGAGACTGATAATGCCATCTAAATTTGAAAAACTAAAAGGAGATTAGTGTTCTCAATTATGTGAAATCTATTTCTCCTACTTTCTCAAATCTAATCCTAGGAATCTCACTTATAAACAAAGCATTCCTGGGCCAGGAATACTTCCTCTACTATAGCAATGTTTCACATCATATTGTGCTGCAATTTCCATCATTTTTAGAGGACACAGAAATAATGATAAATAATGGTATAAAAATATTACAATCTACCACCTCAAAAAAAAATTGTTTATGGAGTTCAGAGCTTGGAGATTCAAGTATTGATAGCCATTTTATTTTAAAAAGAATATTACAATTTATTTCTCATGTTTATATTAAAAGCTAATAAACTCTTAATTAAAAACACGTAATTATTTCAATAGAAAAAAGCCTTTGATAAAATTCAGCATCCCTTCATTTTAAAAACCAATGGAACAGAACAGAGACCTCAGAAATACCACCACACATTTACAACCATCTGACCTTTGACAAACCTGACAAAAGCAATGGGGAAAGGATCTTCTATTAAGTAAATGGTGCTGGGGAAACTGGCTAGCCATATGCAGAAAACCGAAACTGGACCCTTTCCTTACAAAATTATACAAAAATTAACTTATACAAAAAGTAACTCAAGATAGGTTAAACACTTAAATGTTTAACCATAAAAACCCTAAATGAAAACCTAGGCAGTACCATTCAGGACAAAGGCATGGGAAAGACTTCATGACAAAAACACCAAAAGGAATTGCAACAAAAGCCAAAATTTGACAAATGGGATCTAATTAAACTAAAGAGCTTCTGTACAGCAAAAGAAAACTATCATCAGAGTGAACAGACAACCTACAGAACAGGAGAAAATTTTTGCAATCTACCCATCTGACCAAAGATCTAATATCCAGAATTTATAAGGAACTTATACAAATTTAAAAGAAAACCCCATCAAAAAGTGGGCAAAACATGAACAGATAACTTCTCAAAAGAAGACATTTACATGGCCAACAAACATGAAAAACACTCAGCCAGGCTCACGCCTGTAATCCCAGCACTTTGGGAGGCGGCGGCTGGATCACCTGAGGTCGGGAGTTCAAGACCAGCCTGGCCAACATGGAGAAACCTGTCTCTACTAAAAATACAAAATTAGCCAGGCGTGCTGGCGCATGACTGTAATCCCAGCTATTCAGGAGGCTAAGACAGGAGAGTCACTTGAACCCAGGAGGCGGATGGTGCAGTGAGCCAAGATCGCACCATTGCACTCCAGCCTGGCCAGTAACAGTTAAAGTCCGTCTCAAAAAAAAAAAAAAGAAAAAAAGAAAAAAAAAAAACTCAACATCACTGATCGTCAGGGAAATGCAAATCAAAACCACAATGAGATACATATCACACCAGTCAGAATGGTAATTATTAAAAAGTCAAGAAACAGATGCTGGTGAGGCTGTGGAGAAATAGGAACACTTTTACATTGTTGGTGGGAAGGCAAATTAGTCTAACCATTGTGGAAGACAGTATGGTCATTCCTCAAGGATCTAGACCAGAATTACCATTTGATCCAGCAATCCCATTACTGGGTATATACCCAAAGGAATATAAACCACTCTATGATACAGACACATGCACGCGTATGTTCATTGCAGCACTATTTACAATAACAAAGACATGGAACCAACCCAAATGCCCATCAATGATAGACTGGATAAAGAAAATGTGGTACATATATGCCATGGAATACTATGCAGCCATCAAAAGGAATGAGATCATGTCTTCTGCAGGAACATGAATGAAGCTGGAAGCCAGCATCCTCAGCAAACTAACACAGGAACAGAAAACAAAACATTGCATGTTCTCACTCATAAGTGGGAGCTGAGCAGTGAGAAAACATGGACACAGGGAGGGAAACTACACACACCAGGGCCTGTTGAGGGGTGAATGGTGAGGAGACAGAACATAGAGGATGGGTGAATAGGTGCACCAAACCACCATGGCACACATCCCTATGTAACAAACCTGCATGTTCTGCACGTGTATCCCCCTGCTTTTTTAGAAGAAATTTTTTAAAAGAGGAAAAAAATGTTACTCATCACATAAACCGAAACTAAAGACAAAAACCACACGATTATTTCAATAGATGCTAAAAAAGCCTTCAATATAATTTAAGATCCTTCATGTTTAAAACCCTCAAAAACTAGGCATTGAAGGTACATACTTCAAAATAATGAGTCATCTTTCACAAACTTACAGCCAACATACTAAATGGACACAAGTAGGAAGCATTCCTCCTTGAAAACTGGCACAAGACAAGGATGCCTTCCCTCAAAACTCCTGTTTGACACAGAATTGGTACAATCTCAGCAGAGAAGCTCTTTAAACTGATAAGCAACTTCTGCAAAGTTTCAGGATACTAAATCAGTAGCATTCCTGTACATCAACAACATCCAAGCCAAAAGCCAAATCAAAAACATAATGCCATTCACAATTGGCCCCCCCCCCCCCCACACACACACACACACAACTATCTAGGAATACAGCTAACCAGGAATGTGAAAGATCTCTATGACAAGATGATCAAACACTGCTTAAAGTGAGAGATGACACAAACAAATGAAAAACCATTTTATGCTCATGGATAGAAAAGATTAATATCATTAAAATGTCAAAACTACCCAAAGAAATTTACTGACTTAATGCTATTCCTATCAAACTACCAAAAACATTGTTAACAGAACTAAAAATGAACTATTTTAAAATTTATATGGAACTAAAATGAGCCTGAATAGCCAAGGCAATTTTAAGCAAAAAGAACAAAGCTGAAGGCATTACATCACCCCTCTTCAAACTACACTACTGGGCTACAGTAACCAAAGCAGCATAATACTGATACAAAAAGAGATGCATAGAAAAATGCAACAGAATAGAGAGCCCAGAAATAATGCCACACACCTCCAACTATTTGATCTTTGACAAAGCTGACAAGAGGAATGAGGAAAGAATTCCCTATTTAATAAATGGTGCTGGAATAAGCTGGGAGCGGTGGCTCACCCCTGTAATTCCAGCACTTTGGGAGGCCGAGGCGGGTGGATCACTTGAGGTAAGGAGTGCGATACCAGCCTGGCCAACGTGGTGAAACACTGTCTCCACTAAAAATACAAAAATTAGCTGGGCGCGGTGGCACATGCCTATAATTCTAGCACTTTGGGAGCCCAAGGCAGGTGGATCACTTGAGATCAGGAGTTTCAGGCCAGCCTGGCCAATACAGCGAAACTTCATCTCTACTAAAAATACAAGAATTCGCAGGGCATGGTGGCGCATGTCTGTAGTTCCAGCTACTCAAGAGGCTGAGGCATGAGAACTGCTTGAACCCATGAGGCAAAGGTTGTAGTGAGCCAAGATGTGCCACTGAACTCCAGCCTTGGCCAGAGTGAGACCCTGTCTCAAAAGAAAAAAATAGTCACTAACAAATACTGGCAAGGTTTCAGAGAAAAGGGAATGCTTATACACTGTTGGTGGGAGTGTAAATTAGTTCAACCATTGTGAAAAGCAGTGTGGCGATTCCTCACAGAACTAAAAACAGAATTATCATTGGACCCAGCAACCTCTTAATTGGGTATACATTCAAAGAAATATAAATTATTCTACCATAAAGTCACATGCACATGCATGTTCATTTCAGCATTGTTTACAATAACAAAGACATGGAATAAACCTAAATGCCTATCAGTGGTAGCCTAGATTGAAAAAAATATGGTATGGTCAGATGACAGAGCTCATTCTTGTAATCCCAGCACTTTGGGAGGCCAAGGCAGGTGGACTGCCTTAGCTCAAGAGTTCAAGACGAGCCTGGGCAGCATGGCAAAACCCCATCTCTACAAAAAATAAAAATAATTAGGTGGACATGGCAGTGTGTGCCTGTAGTCCCAACTACTTAACGGGCTGAGGTAGGAGGACGCCTTGAGCCTTGGAGGTTGAGGCTGAAGTGAGCCACGACTGCACTACTGCACTTCAGCCTGTGTGACACAGTGAGACACTGTCTTAAAAAAAAATAAAGAAAAGATTTAATAAAAACAAAATATGGTACATAAGCATCATGGAAGACTATGTGGCCACAAAACAAACACCACCAAGATTAAGATCTCTGCTGCAACACGGATGGCACTGGAGACCATTAGCCTTAGAAAACTCATGCAGCACACAAAACCAAATGCATGTTGTCATTTGTAAGTAAGAGCTAAATAATAACACATGGACACAAAGGAGGAACAGTCACGGGGCCTACTTGAGAATGGAGGATGAAAGGACAAAGAGGATCAGAAAAAAATACCTCTTTGGTGCTATGCTTAGTACCTCAGTGACAAAACAATCTACACCAAACCACCATGACACAATTTTACCCATATAATAACCCTGCACATGTACACGTGTAGAAAAAGAAAACCCATGCATGGGGAAGAATGCAATGTAACTGGATTGTTTGTTCTACAGATAGTGGCCCAGGTAGCGCTGTACTCTGATTTATTTCTGGGTCCATGCAGGCAGAGAAGATTATGAACAGGTGGTCCAGGACCCTAGGCTGGTGGAGAAAACAGGTTGCTGCTGCAGATTCATTGTCTGGGGGTTGGGATATGCCAGGAGACTTGTAGACACTTTTGTGTGTTTTTGGCAAGAAATACTAGGATCCACAATGCTGTGGTGAAATTCCCAAGGGTGATGACTAGTCCTGGGAGGGGTGTGGACACGTCAATGTCTAGTGGGTATGTTTGTGAGTGGGTCAGAATCCTGTGGTGATAGCTGTGGAACAAGGGGGTCTGTCATCAGAGTTCCTTTCCTCTAAGTTTTCATCCTGTCTTACCCTAGGAGATCTGGACTCACACGACAATGAAAGGCTCTGTTCTCCTTTAGACAGAGGAGAACAGAGTCTCCCATTCCAAGACACCAAGAGTTCCAATCCAGGCCAGGTCTCCATGATATCTCCATGCACCAAAACTGCAGAGTTTGCTGAACACCAAGCAATTCTCTAGCACCAACTCAATGTCTAACATTTGAATTCTGACACCACGCAGAGTCAGCAAAGACCCTGATTCAGGGCTTAGTCTCATAACATTGCCCTCTTTGCAGTTGCCAGTCACAAACCCCATAGGCCCATCTATGCTTCTGAGCTACTGTTTAAAGACTGAGGACTCCTGCGACCTTCCTCAAGTTCAAAAATTTGATGGAGCTACTCACAGAACTCAGCAAAACACTGCAGCTATGTTCACCAATTTTAAAAGATACAACCCAGGAAAAATCAAATAGAAGAAATGTATAGAACAAAAAGAAGAGGTGGGGAAAGATGAAACATATAGATAACCCTGGTAAATAGCTGTGATTAATAAAATTTTTCATCCTTTGTGTTATCCAGGAACAGTTTATGGAAAGAAACACTCTTCCATTATGACTTACATGGTGCTCTCTTTTCATCACATAGCCACAGACTATTGAACTAGAGCAACTCGATTTTGAATAGGGGCTGAGTAAAATAAGGCTGCGACCACTGGGCTGCATTCCCAGATGGTTAGGCATTCTAAGTCACAAGATGAGACTGGAGGTCAGCACAAGATACAGGTCATAAAGAGCTGGCTGATAAAACAGCGTGCAGTAAAGAAGTGGGATAAAACCCACCAAAACCAAGATGGTGATGAGAGTGTCCTCTGGTCATCCTCACTGCTACACTCCCACCGGTGCCATGACAGTTTACAAATGCCATGGCAACATCAGGAAGTTACACCATAATGGTCTAAACAGGAGAGGCATAAATATTCCACCCCTTGTTTACCATAAAATTAGGAAATAACCATAAAAATGGACAACCAGCCTATGGAGAAAGCCATTCTCTTATATCTTCACTTTCTTAATAAATTTACAGGCCAGGTGCAGTGGCTCATGCCTGTAATCCCAGCACTTTGGGAGGCCAAGACAGGTGGATCACCTGAGGTTGGGAGTTCGAGACCAGCCTGACCAACATGGAGAAACCCCATCTCTACTAAAAATATAAAATTAGCTGGGTGTGGTGGCGCATACCTGCAATCCCAGCTACTCAGGAGGCTGAGGCAGGAGAATTGCTTGAACCCGGGAGGCAGAGGTTGCAGTGAGCCGAGATCGCGCCATTGTACTCTAGCCTGGGCAACAAGAGCAAAACTCTTCTCAAAAAAAATAAATAAATTTGCTTTCACTTTATGGACTCGCCCTGAATTCTTTCTTAAGATCCAGGAACCCTCTCTTGGGGTATGGGTCAGGACTTCTTTCTGGTAACATTTTTCCGGCAACTACAAAGGGACTATATTGAAGAGGCCTCTGACCCAAAGGAAAACCATCTGTGCGCACTAATGGCTGACTCTGAGTGAGTAGGGTACATACACCTGGGTAAAGGATGGGATTGGGTTAGGGGCCCAACTTAGGGGAGTTACAGTCTCTCCTAAGACAGAGTGGGTTAAAGGCTCCTCTTAATAAAAGGCAAGGATGCTTGACTGAACTTGGATTCGAGGCCCAACTTAGGAAGGTTATAGGCCTTCCTAAGATGTAGGTTAGACACCTCTCTCAGTAAAGTCCCTCTCAGCTAAGAACTGGTTTGGTACTATGGGATGTTAATTGCTATTCTTTTTTGATTAAGCTGTCTTGTACTCTTTGCTGGTAGCTACAGGTGACAGAATTAGGCATCTACAGGACCATGGAACACGGGGAGCTTTTTTCTTCTCCAAAAGGAAAAACTTGAGAGCTGATGGGATTGCTGGTGGAACTAATCCTTTTCCTACTGACAAGCAGCCACATGAACTTCTCATTGTCGCTGCAATTGGTGGGTCTTTCTCTGGCCTCCCTGAGCTGTTTGCCTTCCCTACCCTGCCACAGGCAATGCTTTTTTCTCTCCTTTCCCTTTATTATCTTTTCTATTACTCAGGATGACCATCTTGCCCAGAGGCCACAAGTTCAGACTCCTGAGTGGAGGTTGAATTAATGATAACAGGGCCCAACCCGGGGCAAGTTTAAGGCGTGCCAGTTTGATATTGATTGCTAAGTAGAGAGGCAATCAATATCAAAAAATATATGTTTTGTTACACATATTTTGCTCTGGCCAAAATGAAAAAAGATAATTTTCCTTTGTGTTGTGGCTTGGCCCCCAGTGCTGTGGTGCAGCCAGCCATGTCACTAGGGCCACTCAGGCAAAAGGAAGCCAGAAGCTTGGCATGCTGGCAGAAGGGTACAAATTTCTCACCAATCAAAATTCTGGCCTCTCTATATACATGCAAACTGATTGAATGAATGGCAAAAGTCACTGTTTATCTCCTCTGTAAAGTTTTAATTGGAAAATGCATTTGTGATACTAGTTAAGATATAACAAATCTGTTGTACTTTGTGCTATGTCTTTCTGTATTATTCTGTCATTAAGAGCGGGTACCTCAGGATAGAATGCTGGCCTAGGACCTCATAGGTTTAAGATGGCCCAGCAAGCTGGTCAGTCATGTCCTTGGAAGCTTGACGTTGTAACCACGTGACAGTACTTTCCCTTGGTCTCCACCATCACAATGGTGGCCCAGGTTCAGGGTTCAATTTCCAGCTTAGGGAATGAGTACTTTCTTGTTTGATATTTCACTGACCTTTACCATTTGTAGATTCTCTTTCTTTCTAGGAACCCTCTTAAGTTCTCCTTTCTCAGAATACCTGTGAGGTTGCTTTTGGTAAGTTCAAAAGCCAGAGATACTGGCCGTTTGACCTGACTAAATTTCTCGTCTGGTAACAAGAAATTTAAAAATACAAAAAAATTAGCCGGGCGTGGTGGCGGGCCCCTGTAATCCCAGCTACTCGGGAGGCTGAGGCAGGAGAATGGCGTGAACCCGGGAGGCGGAGCTTGCAGTGAGCCGAGATTGTGCCACTGCACTCTGGCCTGGACAACAGAGCGAGACTCCGTCTCAAAAAAAAAAAAAAAAAAAAAGAAATTTAAAAGAGCACTATGCTTAAAAGTCAGTCTTAATTAAAAGCAGATATTCAAGCTCTAACAGCCTGTCGGGGGAGGGGAGCATGGCAAGATGGGATGGCTGAGGGGGTTGTGGGGACTGTTGGAACTGTTGAGCATCCTGATTATATCGTGGATTACACAAACCTGCAGATATGTTAGAATTCATAGAACTGTACGCCCCCCAAAAGTCCACTTTTTACTGCATGATAATTTTATTACACAGTAAAACATCAAAAAGATTGAATATCTTCCATTTTATTGTGTTTGACCTAACATTCCTTGGGAAAAACAGAGGAGGTATCACAGACCCTGTTTGGGAAACACCCTTTTCTCCTCATGAAACCCCAGGAATTGAAAGTGGATAGATCTCTCTCAACATCTGAATTTCTGTTGTGTTTTGCATTCATTATCTCACTTTTTTTACTTTTGGGGTTATCAGAAATTATTTCACATATGAAAGAACTTTGGTATGTAATAAGGGGGAAGAATTATACCTTTGAGGATGGCTAATAGCAGTTATGGGGAAATAGCTCTTCATGTTTGGATAATAGAAACATACCCTTGACCACATAAAAAGTATGGGGATGTCCCCACACCCAACTGAGAAATTAGATTTCCATGGGAATGAACTGATTCTTTTTTGGATCCATGATCTGATTTTAAAATGGAACCCTTAGTTTTAGAGGATCTGTTTTGCCTTCCAGCTGTGTTTACTTTTTAGGCTGTAAGAACTACATGTTTTCCTGGCCCTGGGATCCACTCTGAAGCTAGTAATTCAATTAAGAAAATAACAAAGGAAAAACCTTACAACTACTGAATCTTTTGTCTGTATATTTCTGTGTTGTGTGTGTGATACAAAAGAGCTCCGATTAATTGGTTTAAAAAAAAAAGAACTTAAATATTTTGTCAGAAAAGTAAAAAGTGTAATGCCTTTTAGTACATGTGGCAAGTAATCTTTTGGGAATTAAGCAGTTTTAAAGATTACTGGAAAAATGTCTTCAAAATAGAATTTGATCAAAATTATACAGGTCAGATATTAGGTTTACCAAATACTTTAAGGTCATAAACTGCTTCTTTGACTTTTAAAAATTGTCCAATTTTCCTGTCTTGAAGCCATTAGATTCTAAATAAGGCCTGGGGACATATGGAATTAGTCATGCCCTCTAACTATACAAAGAAGGTTATAAAGAAAAAAGTTATATATTTAAAAAAAATCTTGTATAGCAAATTATTTTCCTAAAATAAAATGACTGGTTATTTAAAAAGACGGATGTTTAGGACAAATCAGAAAGTCCAAACGTATTGTAGGTAGTCTGTATAAGAAATGAAAGCATTCATGAAAGGGATTTTCTACAAGAAATGTGGTACAATTTAAAGGTGATTAGACCTTCTGAATACTTCATAAAATGCCACTAAGACTCTTACTGTACAACCTGCCAGCTTGACAGCTAGGTAAGGCCTGGGGCACATGGAATTAGCTACACCCTCTAACTATTAATACACTGGAGTCAGAACTTATCTACACTTGTGCCTGGGTCCTAGACTCCACACTTAGTACATAACTAAAATCCCTTACTTATCAAGGTTTTCACCATAGGTAAAAATTACTAAGAATTAACATTGTAACATGTAATTTTGACTACTATAAAACAATTTTACATGCAAGGTATGCAAAGAAAATGAAATGTGTTTTTGATAAAAAGTTTATAAAAAATAGAAATGTAGATTTCTTTGTCTAGATTAAAAGGTTGTTTTAAATTAGATAGAATAAAACTGAAAGTTTTAACAAATTGTGGATAATTTTTGAACATTTAATTGCAAAAGAGATTCTGTGAGCGTATTGACTAAAGTTAAAGGGGTATTATCCAGTTTTAATATATATTGAACACTGAGATAAAAATCACAACGTTCTCTTAAAGTACTGATCAACTCTTTAACAACAAAAAATCTGTAAATAGTTATAAAAGTTTTATGAGAATATTACCTTATGGTCAAACATTAAAACTGGATAAATTTGTCTAAAGATTCATTCAGGCCAGGCACAGTGGCTCACATCTGTAATCCCAGCACTTTCGGAGGCTGAGGCGGGTGGATCACGAGGTCAGGAGTTCAAGACCAGCCTGGCCAAGATGGTGAAACCCCGTCTCTACTAAAAATACAAAAATTAGCCGGGCACAGTGGCAGGCACCTGTAATCCCAGCTACTCGGGAGGCTGAGGCAGGAGAGTCACTTGAATGTGGGTGGCAGAGGTTGCAGTGAGCCGAGATCAAGCCACTGGGTTTGACATCACTAATACACAAATATAATGGTGAAATTTGGATTATTTAGTATAAAAATCATACAGGAAACATTGTCAAATGTGAAATCATGTTTTACTCTTTCTGGACTATATTTGTATAAATATGCTATCGGTATGTGTTTCAAAATTATATGGCTGGGCAACATGGCTGATGTCTGTAATCCCAGCACTTTGGGTTGCCAAGATGGGCGGATCGCTTGAGGTCAAGAGTTCAAGACCTGCCTGGCCAACATGGTGAAACCCCCATGTCTACTAAAAATACAAAAATTACCAGGCATGGTAGCATGCACCTGTAGTCCCAGCTGCTCAGGAGGCTGAGGCAGGAGAATCGCTGGAACCCAGGAGGCAGAGGTTGCAGTGAGCCAAGATCACACCACTGCACTCCAGCTTGAGCAAAAGAGTGAGACTCCGTCTCAAAAAAAAAAAAAAAAAAGGAAATTGCTATAATTCTAATATGACTAAGTGTATGTTATTAATAATTACACTTTGGGAGGCTGAAGCTAGCGAGTCACCTGAGGTCAGGAGTTCAAGACCAGCCTGTCCAACATAGTGAAACCCCGTCTCTATTAAAAATACAAAACTTAGCCTGGCGTGATGGCAGGTGCCTGTAATGCTAGCTAGTTGAGAAGCTGAGGCGGGAGAATTGCTTGAACCCGAGAGGTGGAGGTTGCAGTGAGCCAAGATTGTGCCACTACACTCCAGCCTAGGGGACACAGCAAGACTCCATCTCAAAAAATAATGACAATAATAATAATTACAATTGTTACCTAAAATCATTGTATGCCACGAAGCTAACCAAATTTCCTTGTCAATCTTTTTTTTACTGTAACTGCCCTAAGACTTTGCCATCCAGACAATCATCTTGTGTTGATCCTCTTCAAAAGATGATTTGTAGTCCACTATAAGACACTGATAGATGTTCTTAAATGCAAGTTTCTGATAACATTAGAAATTGTGACACTAGAATAGAGGAAGTTCTTTTCTTTTTTTTGAGATGGAATCTCACTCTGTCACCCAGGCTGGAGTGCAGTGATGTGATCTTGGCTCACTGCAAGCTCCACTTCCCAGGTTCACGCTACTCTCCTTCCTCAGCCTCCGGAGTAGCTGGGACTACAGGTGCCTGCGACCATGCCCCACTAATTTTTTTTTGTATTTTTAGTAGAGACAGGGTTTCACCATGTTAACCAGGATAGTCTCAATCTCCTGACTTCGTGATCCGCCTACTTCAGCCTCCCAAAGTGCTGAGATTACAGGGGTGAGCAACCGTGCCCGGCCTGAGGAAGAACTTTCAATACTAATGGAGAACTAAAATGGTCATAACTATCAAACAGAACAGGAATTAACTGAGTGGACTGAACCAATAGAAGACTGAAGTAATATTTTTTGACTTTGCCTAAAACATCACTGATGCTTTGTTTTGTTTTTCAGAGTCAAAAAAACTATTCTTTTGAACTATTCACACCTTTTAACAATTGAGTATACACCTGTGAAAAAAATTTGGAAAATATTTGTGAGTATTCTGAACTTAACAACAATTTAGTTATTTATATAAGTGCAATAAGAAACTGTTTTCTTTTACAACAGGGCACAATTAGAGAAACTTGTTATTTTACCAAGGCTTTTGACTAGAATGACATACTTTGCTTTAATAAGCTAAACCTGACTTGTAGAACCAATAAAGCTCCATGGGAAAACTGGTATCATACCTTGTCTACACAGCCCCTGTACAGGGTTCCTGGCTAGTTGTAATTAAAAAAAATTTCTTATCTGAGATTCCTTTTATGAAACAAGGTTCCATCAAAGCCAATTTAAAAGGCCTATGTGAAAAATAATTATTCTTGCTACACTTCATAGAAATAATCGGGCCAAGTATAAGACTAAAACTTTTTTTTTTTTATGTTCACACTTCACATTGTCTTATGTTTATTTGCAGTTATTTTTGAACTTGAAGATGGCATACCTTCCAGCCATAGCAGTTCACTTCTTCATGTTAATTTGGTGGCTAACACAACAGGTAATATCTACCACCCACTCCCAACCTACATCCTGCTGATCTTGCTTTGCTCACGTCTTGGAGACAATACAGTTCACAGAGTTCAGTCTGTGGCTAGAGCCGGTCAGAAAGCATGAATCTGAAAGTATTTTTAAAATAGCACCAGTAGGCCAAGCACAGTGGCTCACCAGCACTTGGAAGGCCAAGGCAGGCAGATCACTTGAGGTTAAGAGTTAGTGAAAATACAAAATCAGCTGGGCATGGTGGTGTGCACTTGTAATCTCAGCTACTCAGGAGGCTGAGGCAGGAGAAGCACTTGAACTCAGGAGGCAGAGGTTGCAGTAAGCCAAGATCATACCACTGCACTCCAGCCTGGGGTACAAAGCAAGACTATGTCTCAAAATAAGAAAAACAAAGCACTACTAAACAAAACAGTCACAAAGCTTAGCTTTTCTCTTTCTACTACTAATAGTGTCATAAGATGGGTTATGTAAAAATCTGGATCACTGTTTGAATTCTGAAGACATTACAGTCAGCCACCAACTTCCTATCAGCTTGGTTCCAACAAATGCCCAGTTCATGAAAAGCTTTCTTAAGTTTACTTGGAATAATTTTGCTTATTTTGCTTTACTGTTGTAGAATATATTGCCATTGTATTCCTTGTGTAGAAATGCAGAATAAACTTATTGGGTGTTTTCTTAAAGTGAACACTTACTAATCTTCCAGATATCACCTATTGTTGGAACTAGGAGTTAGGAATGGCCCTCCTCATACTGATGCTTTCTGATTGAGCTCCTCTCTACCTCAAATACAAAAGACCCTAATAGTTGGGCAAGAATATCATCACCTCTACTCAGCATAAAGTAGTAACAGAAGATTGATCTTCGTCCCACTACAACCCTTAGGATTAAGGGTTTCCTTGTTTAAAAAAAAATAATAATAGAGGGGGAAAATGTCAGAGGCATATTGAACCAAAGCAAATCCATTTTGAATACGGCCTGGGTAAAACAGGGCTGAGATCTACTGGCCTGCATTCCCAGATAGTTAACCATTCTAAGTCACAGGATGAGACAAGAGATCAGCACAAAATACAGGCCATAAAGACCTGGCTGATAAAACAACTTGCAGTAAAGAAGTGGGATAAAACCCCCCAAAACCAAGATGGTGATGAGTGTGATCTCTGGTCATCGTCACTGCTATACTCCCATCAGTGCCATGACAGCTTACAAATGCCATGGAAACATCAGGAAGTTACCCTTTAGGGTCTAAAATGGGGAGGCATAAATACTCCACTCCTTGTTTAGCAAATAATCAAGAAATAACCATAAAAATGGGCAACCAGCAGTCCTCAGGGCTGCTCTGCCTGTAGAGTAAGCCATTCTTTTATTTCTTGTTAATAAACTTGCTTTCACTTTATGGACACACCTTGATTCTTGAGTGAAATCCAAGGACCCTCTCTTGGGGTTTGGATTGGGACCCTTTTCAGTAAAATCTCTGCATATATTTTTTTCTTTTTCTCATGAAAAAAAATTGGCTGAGGCCGAGCGTGGTGGCTCACGCCTGTAATCCCAGCACTTTGGGAGACCGAGGTGGGCAGATCACAAGGAGATTGAGACCATCCTGGCTAACATGGTGAAACCCTGTCTCTACTAAAAACACACAAAAATTAGCTGGGCGTGGTGGCACGCACTTGTATTCCCAGCTACTTGGGAGGCTGAGACAAAGGAATCGCTTGAACCTGGGAGGCGGAGGTTGCAGTGAGCCGAGATTGCGCCACTGCACTTCATTATTTCAGCCTGGCGACAGAGTGAGACTCCATCCCGGGGGGGAAAAATCAGCTAAATTTATCTTCAGTGGTCTAAATAAAATTTTACATGGGCTCCTGAACTTTGAGCTACCCTCAATCTGAGCCAACTTACAACTTCATTCTATGCCCCTCCTAAGAACATGCTGACTTCAGGGTAAAACATTCTCTAATCTAAAATCAAACCTTTTCAGTCTCCAACTGCCATTCCCTTCCCACCTTCTCTCTAATCTTGTTTGCTCCACTGTATGAAAGAAAGCCCTGCCTTCTCGCCCAACGCCGCTAACATGGTATTTAGGCGCTTCGTGGAGGTTGGCCGGGTGGCCTACGTCTCCTTTGGACCTCATGCTGGAAAATTGGTCGCGATTGTAGATGTTATTGATCAGAACAGGGCTTTGGTCGATGGACCTTGCACTCAAGTGAGGAGACAGGCCATGCCTTTCAAGTGCATGCAGCACACTGATTTCATCCTGAAGTTTCCGCACAGTGCCCGCCAGAAGTATGTCCAACAAGCCTGGCAGAAGGCAGACATCAATACAAAATGGGCAGCCACATGATGGGCCAAGAAGATTGAAGCCAGAGAAAGGAAAGCAAAGATGACAGATTTTGATCGTTTTAAAGTTATGAAGGCAAAGAAAATGAGGAACAGAATAATCAAGAATGAAGTTAAGAAGCTTCAAAAGGCAGCTCTCCTGAAAGCTTCTCCCAAAAAAGCACCTGGTACTAAGGGTACTGCTGCAGCTGCTGCTAAAGTTCCAGCAAAAAAGATGACCGCCGCGAGTAAAAAGGCTCCAGCCCAGAAAGCACCTGCTCCAAAGGCATCTGGCAAGAAAGCATAAGTGGCAAACATAAAAAGTAATAAAGGTTCTTTTTGACGTGTTGGCAAAAAAAAAAAAAGAAAGAAAGAAAGCCCTTGTCTGCCTAAACTTGGCAATTCTTAAAGTTTTTATAGTTGGTATTCCTCCTGTTCCAATACCTTTTTGGAATTCAAATTTTTTAAATAAATCGAACTTGGTTATATATTACAAAGTCTAGAAACTGCCTTAAAACAATAACAACTTCATCATCAGCGAGATGCTCCCAATCCCCTTTTATGTTAACCTTAACTGCATCTGCCTGTGGGCCCGCAGCTTTCCAGGACTCTGTAGGTTCTCTCAGCAGAAAGGCTTCTTCCATGGCTACAGTGAGAAGGCTGGGACATCTGCAGGAGAGACTCCCCAGAAAAAACTAACAAGGCCATTAATAAATTCCTTCTGCAGGCTCAATATTAGCCTTAGCTCTGAGTCACTGGGACCAAGCTCTAATTTCCATGTTAAGAGTTATTCACTTGGTTGTTGAAACTAAGTGTCTGAAAAATCCAGCAAAATTATTCAAACAGTGTTCATATAAGGGAAGGAAATTTTAAGGTGCTTACGTTTTATACCTCAATAAGAAAAGCAAAAGTACCAGGCCAGGCGTGGTAGCTCATGCTTGTAATCCCAGCACTTCGGGAGGTCGAGGCGGGTGGATCACGAGGTTAGGAGTTTCAGACCAGCCTGACCAACATAGTGAAACCCCGTCTCTACTAAAAGTACAAAAATTAGCCAGGCATAGTGGTGCGCCTCTAATCCCAGCTATTCAGGAGGCTGAGGCAGGAGAATCACTTGAACCCGGGAGGCGGAGGTTGCAGTAAGCCAAGATGGTGCCATTGCACTCCAGCCTGGGTGACAGAACCAGACTCTGCGTGAGGAAGAAAAAAAAAAAAAGCAAAAGTATCTATTTCTTCCAGACAATAAATGTATTACTTTATTAATTCCATTTAAAATTATTTTGTAAGCAATGAGTCATATGGGAGCACTTCTAGACAGTACCAAGTTTCATCTCATAAAATTTAGCATGAAACTCAAAAATCAATGTAACAAGATCTGAACACAGATATTCACTGTCACAAATTTACCCTGAAAAAAAAGAAACTGATGTTTTAATGAATCTACGTAACTCACCGATTATCCACCACATTTTCTTGTGGAAATGTATCATTTTCTACAGCTAAAATGGAGAGATTTTGCCTGGGAGTAGCATTCTAAAAGCTAAGCCTTGAAATTCTGTTTGAAATCACCCAGCCACAAAAAAAAAAAAAAAAAAAAAAAAACACCTGAGAAAATTCCTAACTCACTCTGGGAAAAAAGGTAAATGAGAATTTTTAACAAATTTTTAACAAATGAAATATATGATCAGATATTTTTTTCTGAAACCCACCTCTTTTATGACATTTGTAAATATTTTTCTACCTTTCAAGCCCTACTAATATAATGCAATTTACAGCTAAAAAACTGAGGTCAAAATAAGTGATAAATATCTTCAAGGTGACAAACCCAGGTAGTGGCAGTGCTGATTAAATAATAGATGTGTCTGACTCATGTTTCAAGTCAGGTCATTCAATCACTGGAGAGATTCTTCCACCCACTCCTGCTCACTTATGTGCTTAAGAACCACCCACTCAGAAGACACTGCACTATGCCCCAGTGACTGCCCCAGGTGCATTTTACTTTGCAAGCTCTTACACCATCTCACTGGGGTCAGTTCTGTTGTTGTTGTCTATCTTTTGGAATACTTTTTGGTAACAAAATTTTCACTTTTTATCCCAATATTTTTCTTTATATTTATTTCACTATTTTTCTGCCCCCCTCTTAGATGATCCAGGGAGCAGAAATTATTTTTGTGTTTTCCCCTCAATACCAGCATCTGATTGGGTGACCAGCAACGTGTCTCCAAGAAATGAAAGCTGGGTTCGGTGAAGACAATTTTAATGTCTCAAGGGCTTACCTTTTCAAAATAAGACTGCACCAGAAGACTCCTCTCAGCCCCAGGGCATCCACTTGCTCCCTTGAGAGGGCACATTCCATACCTCAGGTCATCCTATGGGAGAAAATAAACCAGAAGCTGACATTCACTAGGCACTCTAGCTGACAGAACCATGGCGGTTATCTTCCTTTATCCACAGATAGTACTGAAACCCAAGACCAGGAAAAAACTAAAGGGCAGCTGAGGACACATCACCGCACAGATTTTTCCAAACCAAAACCTTGACCCAAAAACATTCTGATAAGATCTCTGTGCCTAGAGAAGGTAAAAGGAAAAGAGACACAGAGATTTTCTACAATACAGTGTCAGAGGATTAGTCTTTGTTGCCTTTTCATGGAAAATACTTACAAACGGATAACAAATCTTCTTAAAAGTGCCATTTAATGCTTTGTCAAAAACAATTAAAATATGGTATAAACAAGTACACTAAAAGACAAATAGGTGATAATGTGAATTAGGGAGGAAAAGTTGGCATTTGGGAATGCCAGAAGAAATTGGAAATTTAGTATCTTACTGCAAGCCAGAGTGAGGCTGGAGAAATGGAGGACGGGGGTTAGACTTAAGAACCTGCTTGGGACACAGGTGAAAAATGCAGCAGAAAATCAGTTCCCCGTGGAGTGTGAAAATAATTAAGTGACAGGCAATTAGACTGAGGTGTCTCTAGTCCCTGTGTTCCTACTTAAAAAAAAAAAAAAATCTAACTCAGGTGCATTTTTTTAATTACTACATTCAGAAAAAATGTAGGCTTAAACAACTATAAACTGTTAATTAACCTCTGATTACACAACCAGGAAATCTTCACCTGTATTGTACAAATTAAGAAACTACGTTACTGTAACTAACCAATTACTAAATTTAGTTTTCTTCATCATGCATTTTATAAAAGATTTTCCTTCAAGCCTCTCCCATAGACAACAAACTACAAACCATAGCTGGATACTCTATGATTCTTGAACCACTGTTTGATTAAATTCTTTAGGCCAGGAGCGTTGGCTCACGCCTGTAATCCCAGCACTTTAGGAGGCCAAGGCGGGCGGATCATGAGGTCAGGAGTTCAAGACCAGCCTGGCCAACGAGGTGAAACCCCGTCTCTACTAAAAATACAAAAAAATTAGGCCGGCCCAGTGACAGGCGCCTGTAATCCCAGCTACTCGGGAGGCTGAGCCAGGAGATCTCCAGAACCCGGAAGTCGGAGGTTGCAATGAAGGGAGATCGCGCCACTGAACCCTAGCCGGGGCGACAGAGCGACTCCGTCTAAAAAAAAAAAAAAAAAAAAAATTTGTGCAGTTGACTCCCATACATTTTTAAATAGGAGAAAAGAGGAACTGGGAAAGCCACGAACCAAAGCTCTTCCCATTCATGAACCCGCACCCTCAGTCAGGATTTTCCCCTGACGATCCTCCCGTGGTCCCTGCACAATCTGAGAGAGACTCGGCGCTGCGGGATGCAGAGCTGCCAAGAGTGGGCTCCAGGCCAGGGCACAGTCACTACGCAGGGAAGAGACAGGACGCCTGGGGTCCCGGCTGTCAGCGCAGCCGCCATCTTATGGCTGAAGGGGACGGAGGCCGAGCTGGGCAAGGAGAACTCGGGGCGCAGATTGTGAAGCTGACTGAGGGGAGGCCTGAGTCCCGCCACAGCTACTTCCCACCGGTTCCAACCAGCCCCTTCGCCGTCTCTTGGGATGTCGGACCGGGCACTCTCACCATTTCTAGGCTTCTAGGGGGTCCTGGCGTCTTAGCTGTGGAGCTCCCAATATCTGCAGGTCACAGGGCCACAGAGCCTGGGCCCCTAGGAGCAGAAGACACAGAGAAGTGAGGACCAAACCTGGAACTCCCGCTACAGCGAGAGACAAAGGCCCCGCCAAACCCGGAAGCCGTCCACTCCGCTCCAGCTGCATGCCTGATTGGACGGTTTCCAGCCCAGCGTCCCTGGTTGGATAATGCTTAAATCCCCGCCCCGTCAGGCTTTGAGTGACAGAAGATGTGATCAGATGCTGGGCTCAATGAAGAGTGACAGCCTAGGCTGCCCTCTCTTCTGACAGGGCTTCCTCCCTCAGCTGAGCCAGACCCATCCCAGAGAGTATTTGCCTTTAAATTTGTGTATAAGGTCATATGCATAAATAAATAATACATTATATAGCTATACACAAAAGAAAAGAATATAACAATTATTTTAAAATTTCAGCTTTTATGACCTTCCTGGCTTCTGGCCCTTTGAGGAGGCAGCCTGAGATTTTAGAAAAGAGAAAATCATCTAAAATGAATGTAAGCCACATGTGGATTTTAAATTTTCTAGTAGCCAAACTTTAAAAAGAAACAAGTTGAACTGATTGTTAACAATGTAATTAACCCATTATATTCAAAATATTATCATTTTAATTTGTGAGAAATATGTAATTATTGATGAAGTATATAAATATTTGGAACTAAATCTTTGAAACTGAATTTGTATTTTACCTTTCTAGCATATCGCATTTCAGACTAGGCACATTGTAGGAACCCAGTAGCCACACATGGACAATAGCTGTCACATTGAAGTGCAGCTCTGATGTCAGCAGTGTGAAGGGCCTGAAAATCTCTTTTCTGCCAGAGTGAAAGAAGAGACTCTCCCTACAAACATCTTTCTTTGGTTCCTAGGGTGGACCAGATAGTGCCCACAGAAAGAGCTGAGGGCAGTAGGAATAAAATAGCCACAGGTAAACAACTGCTGGCCACCTGTTGCCCACCTTTCTTTTAGAGACCAGATAGTGAACAAAGGATGATGGGGCCACAGGAGAAAAAACAACTATGTCTTCAGTTCTGTCCACACACTTGAACTCCAGTATTTTAGAGATGGAGAAAATAGATTAGAAACAAACATAGTTTGCTATATGGTCTTGGCCCTAATGGTCAGGCTCTGTTTATCTGTTTTCTCCTGTGGTGTGGGGGACTATGTGAGTCTAAGCACCAATCACATGCATACATGTCTACAAGTATTTCTGCATTACCCAAAATTCTCTTACAAAACATTGAACTTTAAATCAGGGGAAGAAATCAGTACCTAGAGGGTGCCCACTGTTAGAAACCAACTCTTAGTCAACCTGTCACTGAATCCTGGCATCCTATCTGTACTGGGTGCATATATTAGTTGGCTATTGCAGCATAACAAATCATCCAAAACTTATTAGTTTATAATTGAAATGGTCAGCCATTTAGGCCAAGCTGAGTGGGGCCATTCTTCTGGTCTCAGCTGAGCTCCTTCAGACATGTATCATCACCTGCTTTTTGACTAGACAGCTGTGCATCTGGGGGTGAGCTTCTGCTTCTGGGTCTGTCAACAGGGACACCTTGCTTCTCCTTCCCATGGTATCTTATTTTCCAGCTGGCTAACATGGGCATTATTCATGGAGATGGCAGCATTCTAAAAGAAAAACAGAACCACTCAATACCATTTGAGCCTAGGCCCCAAGCTGGCCCACTGTCATGTATACAGGTTTCTATTGACCTGAGCAAATAAGGGCAGCCGGATATAGGGTTTTGAAAACAGATTCCGGATCTTGATGGAAACAGCTGTAAAAGCACCTGGCTATGGGCATAGATAGATACAAGAGGGATGAAAAAATGTCATTTTGCAATCACTATCATTCTACCTTTTTTGCATATGTGGTATATAGAACTCTTCCACATCAAGAAATTTGTGCAAAGTCCTAAGGCTACTAAGTGGCTGGGCTGAGACTCAGGATCAACTTTATCTGACTCCAAAGCCCATGCACCTCCATAGATCACACAACTAAAGTAGCTGCCCTGCCCTAGACTATTGAAATCCTGGAGATTGACACTTCCATAGTAGAAGTCAGATTCCTTTTAGATTTGTGCTCATAGAGTACTTTTTATCATTGGGAATAATCCTCACAAAAATTGCAGAAACACACGGTGGCTCTCACCTGTATTTTTAGCACTTTGGAACGCTGAGATGGGAGATTTATGTGAGCTTAGGAGTTCCAATGCAGCCTGAGCAACATAATAAGATTCTGTTTCCATGACAAAAATGAAGAAATTAGCCACCCATGGTGGTGCATGCCTATAGTCCCAGCTACTTAGATGGCAGAGGCAGGAGGATTGCTTAAGCCTGGAAGGTCAAGGCTGCAGTGAGCTATGAGTAGTTACACCACTGCAATCAAGACTGGGTGACAACGGCCAGGTGCAGTGGCTCACGCCTGTAATCCCAGCACTTTGGGAGGCCGAGGCAGGTGGATCATGAGGTCAGGAGATCAAGACCATCCTGGCTAACACGGTGAAACCCTGTCTCTACTAAAAATACAAAAAAATTAGCTGGGCGTGGTGGCGGGCACCTGTAGTCCCAGCTACTCGGGAGGCTGAGGCAGGAGAATGGCATGAACCCAGGAGGCAGAGCTTGCAGTGAGCCAAGATTGCGCCACTGCACTCCAGCCTGGGTGACAGAGCAAGACTCTGTCTCAAAAAAAAAAAAAAAAAAAAGACTGGGTGACAGAGTGAGACCCTGTCTCAAAAAAAAGAAAAAGAAAAAAGAAAAAAATTGGAGAAGCATTTTGAAAAGATATAAAATAATTTGGGGAAATAGCTGAGGGATGAGTTTAGAAAATCAAAGACCAACAGCACATTATTTATTTTTCATCATAGAAAATAGTTGAAATCCATTAAAAGAAAAAACCTTTAGAGAAATTAATTTTTTTATTTTTTATTTTTGAGAAGGAGTCTCGTTCTGTCACCCAGGCTGGAGTGCAGCAGTGTGATCTTGGCTCACTGCAACCTCCGCCTCCCCAGTTCAAGCGATTCTCCTGCCTCAGCCTCCTGAGTACCTGGATTATAGGCATGCACCACCACGACCAGCTAATTTTTGTATTTTTAGTAGAGACGGGGTTGTACCATGTTAGTCAGGCTGCTCTGGAATTCCTGACCTTGTGATCCGCCCGCCTCGTCCTCCCAAAGTGCGGGATTACAGGCATGAGCAACAGTTCAATTGAGCATGGAACGATTTGCAAATTGGGTAGCCTGTGGATCCAGGGTAGGCGCAGAGAGACTCTAGCACAACCACATGATGAAAACAGATTTATAGACAGCAAAACCAACGTGACATACAGAAAATGAAAGTGAGGTACAGAAACAGCCAGATTGATTACAGGTTGGGATTTGCCTTATTTAATCATGATTTGAACACTTGATGTCCTTTTATTGGCAAAAGCACAGTGGTTGGTACAATAATGGGTTACAGTCTATTTATATATCCAGTTGGGTTTCAGTTTACTATGTACAAAAAAACCTAGTGACCAAGGTTAAACAGGAAAGGGGGCAGCTTTACAGATAATTAATTTAACAATTTCTCCCTTTTGGTCACGTTCTCAATTTTGAGAGATAGACCAACACTTTAGACATTGATATTACTCTGTCACCATCAAAAGTGTACTTATTTAGTCTCAAATCCCACTGTGAAATAGCAGAACTGTGGGTTTTAAAAGTGGAAACAAGGGCTTCACATTATTTGTTTTTTAGGATTACAGTAGAGGGGACCATCTTATATTGAAATCTCCTGTTTCCAAAATAAAAATAAAACCTGGCCTGTTTTACAATCTACCTATTACTTAAATTTTTAATTTGATTATTTCACATTTAGCATGAGTGACTCCATTTACTTTGATTTGGTCTGTTTGGGCCTAGTGCACAAGGTCAGTCCAGAATCATGGGCTCCAATAATTTTGTTTAAAAATTTTCCCCCTTTTGGTTAAGTTCTCAAATAGGTCAGAGTGTAACTAAAACTCAGGGTCTTAGTGTCACTCTCAGGTTCCATTATTTTTGGTTTTTGTTTTTATCAGGTCATTCATAGGTTATGCTGTCCTCATGGTCACATATGTATTTGACTTTTTGTGGTTCCAGTTAAAGAGAGACCATTTGACATTCTAGAGATAACTGCATGCAAACTTCAATAATTTTTGAGAGAATACAGTGCAGTAGGGAGTCTACTATTTTGACTATCCGGGGGATGATATCAAAAGTTTCAAGTATGCTTTTTAGTCAGGGTCCCATGAACCCACCAACTAAAATTAAATAGATCAAATAATTAGCTACATAAATGTTCTCCTCATTTCAAACAAGCAGTCTATTCACTAATCTCCTACAACTGAATCTCTGTAATACCTGGTGAATTTCTCTATGTGCAACTATAAGTATTAGCAACTTCACAGATACTTCTCTGTTTATCCAGTAAATAATCTAGAGAAATTCTATTATTTAGCACAATTTTACTAAGAAAAATTAAAGTCTGTTGTGTAACCATAGCCTTTACAATAGAATTTGCTATAGAGCCCTATTATGGGGAATACATTTCTTTTTTTCTTTTTTTCTGAGACAGAGTCTCACTCTGTTGCCCAGGCTGGAGTGCAGTGGCATGATCTCAGCTCACTGCAACCTCTGCCTCCAAGGTTCAAGCGATTCTTCTGCCTCAGCCTTCCCAGTAGCCGGCATTACAGGCACATGCCACCACGCCCTACTAATTTGTGTATTTTTAGTACAGATGGAGTTTCACCATGTTGGCCAGGCTGGTCTCGAACTCCTGACCTCGTGATCTGCCTGCCTCGGCCTCCCAAAGTGCTGGGATTACAGGCATGAGACACTGCACCCAGCATAGGGAATAAATTTTTAACCATTGCCTCATTTACTCTAAACCATGGGGAAAAAAAAGACCTAACAAATGATACCCATTAAGAAGAGTAATGGCCTCCTGGCAACACTCTATAATCTATTCTGAATAAATTCTCTTTAACTTATAAAGTAGGTTAAGAGCAGTGGACAAATATTCTGTTTTTGATATTATGAAGCAACAAATGTCCTATTAAAAATTCTCACCAGGCCAGGGGCAGTGGCTCACACCTGTAATCCCAGCACTTTGGGAGGCTGAGGTGGGCAGATCACGAGGTCAGGAGATAGAGACCATCATGACCAATATGGTGAAACCCTGTCTCTACTAAAAATACAAAACTTAGCTAGGCGTGATGGCATGTGCCTGTAATCCCACCTATTCGGGAGGCTGAGGCAGGAGAATCATTTGGACCACGGAGTCGGAGGTTGCAGTGAGCTGAGATCGCACCACTGCACTCCAGCCTGGGCAACAGAGTGAGACTCCATCTGAAAAAAAAAAAAAAATCTCACCCACATTGGCCCTTCATCTTTTACCTATCAAGGTGTAAGTTTGTCCATATAGAAGGTTGGCTGCAAAATCATTTTCATATGAAAGTGTAGCTCATGAATGCACACAAGTGACCCCTTTTTTATTTTTGTCATTTGGAGAGCCATAAGAAAAAAACAGTGGACTAAGAGTGTCATGATAGCAGAGATGTCTTTCTTGATTTTTTTATCTTGTTTAAAAAAAAGTTATCTATGTCAATGTTACCATCTGCTTTCGAGGAGAAGCTTCCCTGGTTAGCTTTACCTTAAGATCTCCGATGGGTATACAATTGCAAGTTTGGAGGGGCCCTTCTGAGTCATGAGATTATCAACCCAAAGTTTAAAGTCCTGAAGTCTTGCTGCAACATAGATGGCAGGCAGACTCAATCTCTGGTTTCTAGATTATAAAGGGTTTTATAGTGTTCCATCAGTAGACCATTAAAAGCATTCTTTACCTCGTGAAAATATGCTTTGTCATAATGCATTAAAGCTTTACTGCATTTAGTCATATTAGACTTCAGTAGCAGAAGATACATGCGGTTCTATTATCAGGTGCATAAGCCTTCCAATGACTATTTTATAATAGTCAACACATTTTTTCACTCTCAGTTAACCTGATTGTCATCAATCTGCAATTACAAAAGCAATTCAGTCAATTTAGTTACCTTTGCTCAATATTACTGTTTCTGTAATACCTTATTTAACAGTTTTATAACGTGTCTAGTAAAATAAGTATCTTTATTATTGGAGACTTTTTCAGAAATGTTTCACGAGCAAAACATATTTCCTAATATTATTTTGACTACTGTTATAACATCAAACTTTTTGCATGAGAAAACTTTTTTTTTTTTTTTGAGATGGAGTTTCACTCTTGTTGCCCAGGCTGGAGTGCAATGGCATGATCTTGGCTCACCGCAACCTCTCCTCCTGGGTTCAAGCAATTCTCCTGCCTCAGTCTCCCAAGTAACTGGGATTACAGGTATGTGCCACCGTGCCCAGCTAATTTTGTATTTTTAGTAGAGACAGGGTTTCTCTATGTTGGTCAGTCTGGTCTTGAACTCCCGACCTCAGGTGATCCACCCCCCTTGGCCTCCCAAAGTACTGGGATTACAGGTGTGAGCCACCACGCCCGGCCCGAGAAAACTTTTATTCTAGAGACATGAATTAAAAATGACAAATAAAATTCCTTTTTTTTTTAAAGCAGAACCTTGCTCTGTCACCCAAGCTGCAGTGCAGTGGCACAATCTCGGCTCACTGCAACCTCCGCCTCCTGGGTTCAAGCGATTCTCCTGCCTCAGCCTCCTGAGTAGCTGGGATTACAGGTGAGTGCCACCACATCTAGCTATTTTGTATTCTTAGTAGAGACAGAGTTTCACCATGTTGGCCAGACTGGTCTCAAACTCCTGACCTCAAGAGATCTACTCACCTCTGCCTCCCAAAGTGCTGGGATTACAGGAGTGAGCCACTGCACCCGGCCTAAAATTTCTTCACAAATGTTTAAATAGCCCATCGGGTAGCAGAAATGTACATGAAGTTTTGATTGTCTTCTCAGGATTCTGTTTGACAAAAAAAAAAATTGGTCCTAGCCTATTTTAGTAATTAGAATACTCACCAAACACACACACACACACACACACACACACACACACTCTCTCTCTCAATTTATGTTTAACTTATTTTTTATCTCTTCTGTGATGAGTAATTAAATGCAGTGATTTTGATAGAGGAAGCTTTAAGAACTCAGAAATGAACAAGTGGCTGTTGGCTGTCTAGGTTCTCCATGAGTCCACACATAACATTAAATTTACGTCCTCTTCAATATCTGGTTTGTTTCTTCAATTCAGGTGCATAGCACGGATAACTAAGTTATCATACATAATTTGACCTGGACCACAGAGTTTATTCAAATGGCATATCTAAAACAATTTTAGTACTGGCTAATTTAGTATAAAAATGTGGTAGAGTATTTTCATGATGTTCAATTAATTTTTGTTTTGCCTGGATTAGTAGTTTCATAAGAGTCATTCTCTTCATTAGAATTCTCACACTTCCTACCCAGTCTAAACAGTTTGATTGTAAAATTATCAGAAACTTGTACTCAACTTGTCTGAGTCCTTTCCATCTTTTCATAAAACTATGCTAAAATTAATTCATTAACTGTGGAAATAAGTTATAAAGAAACAAATGAAAAAATTGATTTTATCTGTGTCCTACAATAACCTATCATAATAACCATAATTATGACTAATAGCATATACTCAGAAATTTCATACAATTTTCAAATAAATGCTAATAGCATTTATTAGAATATAAGTTGAAGAAGGTCAGACATCATTTTTAATTTTATGATGCTTTCCATGTAATTTAACATATCAAATAATTCTGATGATTACTCTTCTGGATGTTGCATTAGCCCTCTGCAATATCTAAAAGTTAAGGGTCAAAGAAAAGACAATTATTAAGCTGAAATTTCATTCTGGAAAGCCTGTCAAATATGTCAAAGGGTTAAAACACTTGACCAAAACAGAATCACAAGTTCTCATAAAATAATAGTCACTTATTTAGCCAAAGTGATAATTAAAAGATTTTTTAAAAAACACCAAATCTTGGGCTGGGCGCAGTGGTTCACGCCTGTAATCCCAGTACTTTGGGAGGCCAAGGCAGGTGGACCACAAGGTCAGGAGATTGAGACCAGCCTGGCCAATATGGTGAAACCCCGTCTCTACTAAAAATACTAAAATTAGCCAGGCGTGGTGGTGGGCACCTGTAATCCCAGCTACTTGGGAGGCTGAGGCAGGAAAATTGCTTGAACCTGGGAGGTGGAGATTGCACCACTGCACTCCAGCCTGGGTGACAGAGTGAGACTCCCGCCTCAGAAAAAAATAAAATAAAATAAATAGTCTTTTATTGTTTGATACAGGAGATTGTTTTTCAATCAAAAGACCTGAAAAAGCCAGTATGAGAAAAATCCTATTTTTTCTTTTTCCTTTTCAATTTATTCAAAATATGAACAAAAATATTTTACTGTGTTGTATTAATAATACATACACTTTTTGTTCAAGATTAAATCAGCTTTTACATTTTTGGAGCCTCTGATGTTAAATCCTTGATGGCAAAAGGAGATTGATCTGACTCAAACCTGGATCTCTGTGATTCCTCTTTCTACAATAAACACGAGTCTCAAAAAGAGGCCACAAATAGGTCAAAGTCTCCTAAAACACAAACTTAAAATGTTTACAGTAATAAAAACATCACTATTGAAACATGCAAACAGCCACAAAAAGATACAAGTATAAGACATTTACAGTATAGCCTCAAATGTAGTATCTGAAAATATTACAGAAGGCATGGAAGTTTTAATTAAAAATAAAAATTCTTTAAGGTTATAAAAATGTGAAATCTTATTATGAATAAGTCCACAGTCAGAATGGTGACATGAAGACCCCAAGGCACAGCTGCTATGTTTGGAAGTTTAGACCTGTGCCTTTGAAGACCTCCCAAAACCCTTGCCCAAAATTGCAGCCAAGAGCACCTTCCAGGCAGCACATAAGAACTCTCACAATCCCAGATGCTAGCTTGGAAACAGGACCCTGTTCCTGGAAAAAGAAGCTGCCTGTAGAAACATGGGGAGCTGCTGAAATCCTGACTCTTACACTGTTTCCTCTGCCTGACCTCATCTGCAGGTGGCCATGTTCCCCTGGCAGTGGCAGCAGCAGGCCCCAGTCTGGGCAAAGAGTGGGAGCAGGCAAAAGATGTGCATACAGCCCTCACGATGAGTGGGTACTGTTAGTGGCATTTCTGGGGCAGAGCCTGGTCCCATGGGAAACTTCAGCAAACTCAAGGGTCTGTGTCCTGCATAACCTGCTGTGTTCCCTTGTGGCTCCCCCCATATCAGGGACCAGCAGCAGCCATGGGCCTGCTGGCTGAGGCCCCACTGGCTACCCCTTCACTGCCTTCATTTATTCCAGCCTCTTCATTTATTCCAGCCTCTTAGAGCTTCAGGGCTGAGTAAGTGGATGTGGCAAATGCCACATGGTGCAGTATACATCATTTACTCTCTGCTTTCTTATAAAAAGTTTGCCAACACCTGTTCTTGAGAAGTCATTAAAAAAACCTCTATATTCTTAGAGTTACATTTAATAAAGTAAACTTATAAAAAAGTTTCACTTGAAATAAACTTTTTTGGGTAAAGGTAAAACTGTGTCCATTACTGTCAGTCATCTTGGTTAGAATAAACCCTGAGACACCAAGCGTCCAATTATTAATGCCCTGGAAAGGGGAATCCACCTGCTGCCTTTTTTTCTGTAACAAATATCAAATTAGTTCAACTAGAATATGGCACCCTGGGCAAGGGAGATTCAGAAGGCATGGGTCAGGGACTGGTGGAAACACTAGTCTGCTAGAACTCATTAGGAAGTGAAGCCCAGCATTTGCATAATGCAGCTTTGAAGGCATCTGGTGATCATAAATGTCTCCATGGCCCTTCTCAGCCCACCAATGTGCTCCAGCAGCCACTCACACAGCCCTGCATGCAGGTTTGTAGGTAGTCCTGCCAGATCTGCTAGAATCAAGACCTTATAGTCCAGGTCTCAGTTTGAAGAAAACAGCTGTCTACCCACTTTTGTGAAAAGATTCTGTGAAATTTAATTTTGAATTGCAAGTATTTGGGAAACAGGTGTAGATTTCTTTGAGGATGCTTACAAAACTTCAGTTTTTTGCTTTTTCTGAGATGGAGTCTCACTCTGTCACCCAGGCTGGAGTGCAATGGCGTGATCTCGGCTCACTGCAACCTCTCCCTCTGGGGTTCAAGTGATTCTCCTGCCTCAGCCTCCTGAGTAGCTGGGATTACAGGCACGTGCCACCATGACCAGCTAATTTTTGTATTTTTACTAAAGATGAGGAAAATGTTCTCTCCACAGGAAGAATCAGTATTATTTCATCACCGATATTTTCCGTCTCTGACTTGAAGTTACAAACTAACTCCAGCAGAAATATTTTTGGCTTATTATGGACAATCTGTTACGCAGCAAGCACTGTCATGCTTGTTCGCTACATTTATGTATAGAAACATCCTCATAAGGCCAGGCGCAGTGGCTCATGGCTGTAATCCTAGCACTTTGAGAGGCTGAGGTGGGCATATCACAAGGTCAGGAGATGGAGACCATCCTGGCTAACACGGTGAAACCTCGTCTCTACTAAAAATACAAAACAGAAAATTAGCTGGGCATGGTGTGGTATGTGCCTGTAGTCCCAGCTACTCAGGAGGCTGAGGCAGGAGAATTGCTTGAACCTGGGAGGCGGAGGTTGCAGTGAGCCGAGATCATGCCACTGCACTCCAGTCTGGGTGACAGAGTGAGAATCTGTCTCAAAACAAAACGGAACAAAAAAACTTCAGAACTTATGAAGCCTCCCTAGTATTTACCTGAACTAATTAGCTCAATAAATTTACATATGTCAATTATAGAAAGTGAAATGAACAATAACTAAAGTAGGTTTATATAGAAGTCTCCAATTAAATAAACAAAATCAAATGTCCTAACTAAATGTAACTTAAAACACTAATTGTGGAATTGCACCTAAAAATTATTTTGTGTGCACAACTAAATTTCATAAAAATCATTCTTATAATCCCCAGTGAGCTTACCTAATACCTCATGAACTATAAAAGAAAAAATAATAAAAAAATTATGGGTCTAGCATGAGTACCAAGCAAGTAAAAAAAAAGTTTGCATGGCGAGATTGTGAACCATAAACCATAAGATCTTACAGTAATGAATTCAATAGAAAGCAGACAGTATAGATTTCCTTTCAGCATTTTTGAGGTTTTTAGTTTTCTAGTAAATTAGTCACCTTATTAAAATTACTTGTTTTGCTTCAATATTGATTTTTTCTTCCTAAAATAGGTACAAACTCATACTCACAAGAACAGTTACTTACTCCATAATTTTCTTACACCTAAGGTTTATCTTTAGAGTAATGTATATTTAACCCTATGTAAGTCGAAACTAAAACTATGTGTTTCAGGCAGAGTGGCCACATATTCAAAGAAAAATATATAACAATGTTTATTCATGACTCAGGAATGTATGGATTTTATTTATACTTCTATATAATTTTTATAATTAAAATGACCCTGTAGTCAATAACAATTTCATTGTACATTAAAATAATGAAGTGTAGAATTGGCTTGTAATACAAAGGATAAATGCTGAAGGTAATGGATACTTTATCCTGATGTGACTAATACATGTTATATGCCTGTATCAAAACATGTCATATATTGCATAAATATATACACATTTGGCCAGGTGCAGTGGCTCATGCCTGTGGTCCCAGAACTCTGAGAGGCTGAGGCAGGCAGATCACGAGGTCAGAAGATCGAGACCATCCTGGCCAACATGGTGAAACTCCATCTCTACTAAAAATACAAAAATTAGCCTGGTGTGATGGTGGACGCCTGTAATCCCAGCTATTTGGGAGGCTGAGGCAGGAGAATCCCTTGAACCGGGGAGGTGGAGGTTGCAGTGAGCCGAGATCATGCCACTGTACTCCAGCCTGGGTGACAGAGCCAGAATCCGTCTCCAAAAGAAAAACCCAAACAAGTACTGGGCACCTGTAGTCCCAGCTACTTGGGAGGCTGAGGCAGGAGAATGGCGTGAACCTGGGAGGCGGAGCTTGCCGTGAGCTGAGATCATGCCACTGCACTCCAGCCTGGGCGAGAGTGAGACTCCGTCTCAAAAACAAACAAACAAAAAAAAAACACCAAACAAAAAAAAATTATGAATAGCACAAAGAATAAAATAATTAAAATCATACTATGTACCCACAGAAATTAAGAACAGTAAGTTTAAATAAGACAAAAAGGAATATTTAACCTATAGAAAAATATTCTTTAACTTATTTGCAGTTGAAAGCCACTGGTGAAATAGATTACTAGAAATGTTAGTCCATTATGTTACCAAATAGTATACTGTTACTATCTTTTACATACACCCTTGAGTAAGGTGGAACAGGTTAAAGTTAGAAGCATAATAATGCTTCATTGAATGTACAATGGTCTTAACACATTTTTTTAAAAGTTATGTTTCCATGTAATCTAAAAATTTAAAAATGTACTTTATTTAATTACATAAAATTACAATAAGTAAAATGACTTCCTAATTTAACCAATTTTAACTAAAATAAAAAACTTGTTTTCTCACTATAATGCAGAAGAATATTACTCTGAAAACCTACCTCCTGCATCACTCCTTTATAAGTTAACCACAAAGAGCCTCTCCAGTTATATTTTCATCATGCATCTTACATTTTTTTTTTTTTTTTTGAGATGGAGTTTGACTTTTGTTGCCCAGGTTGGAGTGCAAGGGTATGATTTCGGCTGAGACCTCCACTTCCCACGTTCAAGTGATTCTCCTGCTCCAGCCTTTGAAGTAGCTGGGATTATAGGTGCCTGGCAAATTTTTGTATTTTTAGTAAAGACAGGGTTTCACCATGTTAGTCAGGCTGGTCTCAAACTCCTGACCTCAGGTGATCCACCAGCCTCAGCCTCCCAAAGTGCTGGGATTATAGGCATGAGCTACCATGCCTGGCTGCATCTTACACTTTAATATCCTTACTGTTCCATAAAAAATGTTTTAAATAATGCCCACCTAATAAAAGAATCTCTCACATCTTTGATGCAGCAACAATTGGTCACATGCTTTCACATGTGAATATAGCAGGAATGAAAAAAGAGCATAAAGTTATGTGAGAGTTTAATTACATCATTATTCACTAATTTAAAAATCAGTAATTTTTTCAAGATAAAAGTATACTTTAATTGTAATTATAACTCTGAAAATCTTCTTTTTTTTTTTTTTTTGAGACAGAGTCTCGCTCTGCTGCCCAGACTGGAGTGCAGTGGCGCGATCTCGGCTCACTGTAAGCTCCGCCTCCCGGGTTCACGCCATTCTCCTGCCTCAGCCTCTCCGAGTAGCTGGGACTACAGGCGCCCGCCACCACGCCCGGCTAATTTTTTGTATTTTTTTAGTAGAGACGGAGTTTCACCGTGGTCTTGATCTCCTGACCTCGTGATTCGCCTGCCTTGGCCTCCCAAAGTGCTGGGATTACAAGTGTGAGCCACCGCGCCTGGCCAATCTTCTACTTCTTTTAATGTTATATACAAATAATTTATCCACCAAGTTTTATTTAGTGTTGTTTTCTGTACTTAGCACTGATTTAGTGTAATGTCTGAAATGTCCGTGCCTTAGATATTTCTACTGTGTATTCTCAGATATTTACATAAACTTAATTTCGGATTAAATTTTTTTCATTTTTACTGCATCTGCAAAAACATATTTTAATATGAACACTCTGGTGTTTTCTATGCTGTGGTTTTTAAAAAAATGTTTTTCCAAACTGATTACATTTGTAGGGTTTTTCTCCAATATAAATTCCCTGATGTTGAACAAACTTTGTACTATCAATCGAATATTATAGACCCTCATGTTTTATAAGCTGTAGTTTTTCAAAACTGTTTTTACAAATTTATTACATTTTCCAGGGTTTTTTTCTAATATAAATTTTCTGATGTTGAACAGTATTTGAGCAACTGCTTCAGGGTTTTCTTTAGTACAAAATGTGTACAATAAGATCTGCGATGCAAGTAATGGTACTACAACCCTCTTAATATTTGTAATGTTTGTCTTCAGAATGAATTATCTTCTTCACTTTAAAGGCTTCTATTTTCTGAAAGATATTTTGACACTAGTTGCATCTATAATGGTTTTATTAAGTACAGACTCTCTGATGTTGAGTAAGATATGAGCACATATTAATGGCTTTTCCACATTCTTTGTGTATACACGTTTTTCCAGTAAAAATTCTTTCCTGTGCAATAAGGTGTGAACATTAATTAAAAGTTTTGCCACATTCTTCATACTTGTAGAAGTTTACTCCAATATAAATTATCTTATCTACAATCAAGTGTGACAACCATGTAAAGCCTTTGTCACATTCTTTACATTTCTAGAATTTCTCACCAGTATAATTTATTTTATGTTTGAAAAAGTTTGAGGTGTTGTCAAAATCACTGTTACATCTTCAGGTTTGTAGAGTTTCTCTCCAGTATGAATTTTGTTATGGGTAGTAAGGTTTGAATATTGGTTGAAAGCTTTGCCACATTCTTTGCATTTGTAGGGTTGCTCTTTAGTATGAATTCTCTTATGTGTATTAAGGTGTGAGGAATAGTTAAATGCTTTGCCACATTCTTCACATTTGTAGGGTTGCTCTCCAGTATGAATTTTCTTATGTTCAATAAGGTTTGAGGATCGGTTAAAAGCTTTGCCACATTTTTCACATTTGTAGGGTTTCTCTCCAGTATGAATAATCTTATGTGTAGAAAGAGTTGAGGACAGTTTAAAAGCTTTGCCACATTCTTCACATTTGTAGGGTTTCTCTCCAGTATGAATTATCTTATGTTTAGTAAGGGTTGAGGACCACTTAAAGGCTTTGCCACATTTTTCACATTTGTAGGGTTTCTCCTCAGTGTGAATTATCTTATGTTTAGTAAGAGTTGAGAACTGGTTAAAAGCTTTGCCACATGCTTCACATTTGTAGGGTTTTCCTCCAGTATGAATTTTTTTATGTGTAGTAAGGTTTGAAGATTGGGTAAAAGCTTTGCCACATTCTTCACATTTGTAGAATTTCTCTCCAGTATGAATTTTCTTATGTGTAGTAAGGTTTGAGGATTGGGTAAAAGCTCTGCCACATTCTTCACACTTGTAGGGTTTCTCTCCAGTATGAATCCTCTTATGTTTGGTAAGGATTGAGAAATGGTTAAAAGCTTTGCCGCATTCTTCACATTTGTAGGGTTTCTCTCCAGTATGAGTTATCTTATGTTCAGTAAGCTTTGAGGACCACTTAAAAGCTTTGCCACATTCTTCACATTTGTAGGGTTTCTTTTCAATGTGAATTTTCTTATGCTTAGTAAGGTTTGAGGACCGGCTAAAAGCTTTGCCACATTCTTCACATTTGTAGGGTTTCTCTGCAGTATGAATTCTCTTATGTGTAGTAAGGTTTGAGAACTGGTTAAAGGCTTTGCCACATACTTCACATTTGTAGGGTTTCTCTCCAGTATGAATTCTGTTATGTTTAGTAAGGGTTGAGGGCCAGTTAAAGGCTTTGCCACATTCTTCACATTTGTAGGGTTTCTCTCCAGTATGAGTTAACTTATGTTCAGTAAGCTTTGAGGACCATCTAAAAGCTTTGCCACATTCTTCACATTTGTAGGGTTTCTTTTCAGTATGAATTTTCTTATGTTTAGTAAGGTTTGAGGACCGGCTAAAAGCTTCACCACATTCTGTACATTTATAGAATTTCTCTGCAGTATGGATTCTCTTATGTGTCGTAAGGTTTGAGAACTGGTTAAAGGCTTTGCCACATTCTTCACATTTGTAGGGTTTCTCTCCAGTATGAATTCTCTTATGTTTAGTAAGAGTTGAGGGCCAGTTAAAAGCTTTGCCACATTCTTCACATTTGTAAGGTTTCTCTCCAGGATGAATTTTCTTATGTTCAGTAAGGTTTGAGGATTGGTTAAAAGCTTTGGCACATTCTTTACATTTGTAGAATTTCTCTCCAGTGCAAATCATCTTATGGGTAGTAAGGATTGAGGACTTGTTAAAAACTTTGCCACATTCTTCACATTTGTAGAGTTTGTATCCAGTATAAAATTTTTTATGTGTAGTAAGACGTGAGGACCAGTTAAAGACTTTGCCACATTCTTCACATGTGTAGGGTTTCTCTCCAGTATTAATTCTCTTGTGTTTAGTGATGATTGAAGGGCAGTTAAAAGCTTTTCCACATTTTTCACATTTGCAGAAATTCACTCTGGTATGAATTATTTTATGTTGAGCTAGATGTGGAAGCATGCAAAATGATTTGCCACATTCTTTGCATTTGAAAAGTTTTTTTTCAGTATGGCTTATCTTATGTCTGTTTGAATTTGAAAATTTATGAAAGGTTTTCACACATTTATCAAATAGAAATATTTTGCTCTGGGTAGCTGGCAAACATTGGTTAAATCCATTATAACCTCCTCTGTGCACCTTACACTCATCCACACTTTTACGGTCTTTTTTTAAATGTACATTTTTATGTTCACAGTTTTTATATCTTCTCAGTGTCACTTTTTGGCAATGATCTTTTATATGCTGCTGTGGCCAAAAGTCTTGGGTAAAATGAGAACACATAACTGAAAAAAATAAAAATAACAAATTATTCCACTTGCTAGACTCAGAGATAAATATACTTTACATAACATATAAAATCACACAAGCTACATAAGCAAGGTGTCATAGAAAAATACCACAGGCCCTAATTTATTTACAGACATATAAATGTAACAAAAACATACTGATCAAAATGCATCAGTGAAAAATTTATAAATAAGTGTGTGCAGTGCCCCAGGTGAGCCCAATGCAAAGAGCCACACAGAAGGAAAATATAAATTGGTTACATTTACCCAACACAGCTTTTTCTGCTCTCCAACATAACATAGTGCCTTTAGAAGTAAATTGCCAACTCCAATTATTTCGCATATAGCGGAATACCTGAGAGTGGATAATTTATAAAGAAAAAAGGTATACTTTGCTCACAGTTTGGCAGACTGTACAAGAAGTGTGTGCCAGCATCTGTTTCTGGTGAGAGTCTCAGGAAGCTTACTGTTACGGTAGAAGGCAAAGAGTAACTGGAAATATCACATGGTAATAGACAGAGAAAGTGTGAGGTGAAGGAGCCAGGTTCCTTTAATGAACCAGCTCTCTTTTCAATTAACAGAGTGTAAACTTTCTTATTACGAAGACGATGGTGCCAAGTCATTCATGAGGAAATCACCTCCGTGACAAAAATACCTCTTTCCAGGTCCCACATCCAACACTGAAGATTACATTGCAGCATGAGGTTTGGAAACACGGACATCAAAACCATACCACAGACAAAGTAGACTTAACAGACTCATACAAACCTTTCCAGTAAAAAGCAAGAGAATACACAATATTCTTCTTTGCACCTTGTGTATTCTGCTAGGATAAATACCAGGTCTTATTAAATTTAAGAATACCAGCTGGGTGCAGTTGCTTATGCCTATAATCCTAAAATTTTGGAAACAAAAGTAGGAGGATCACTTGGGGCTACAAGTTTGAGACCAGCCAGGGCAACATAGCGAGACACTGTCTCTACAAATAATAATAAAAAATGAGCCAGGGATGGTAGTGCATGTCTGTACATCCAGCTACTTAAGGGGCTAAGGTTGACTTGAGCCCAGGAGATTGAGGCTGCAGTGAGCCTAAATCATGTCACTGCACTCCAGCCTGGGCAAGAATAAGATCCTGTCTCAAAACAACAACAATAACAACAACGACAAATAAATTTAAGAAGACCAAAATTATATACACTGTGTTTTTCGACCAAAATTGCATAAAACTAGGAATTAAAAGCAAAACTGGCAAATCCAAAAATATATCAAAATAAAACACACTCTTCAACATATTCTTGCTCAAGGACTGAAGAATTTAACTTTTCCAAAGTCGTCAATACAAGCTACAGTGGTGAACTAATTCAATATAATCTCTACATAAAACTCAATAATACAATTTAAATATGCTTCACAATTTTAAAATTTGATTAAAAACTATAGCCAAGCCAGGCATGGTGGCTCACACTTGTAATCCTAGCACTTTGGGAGGCCAAGGCGGGTGGATTTCCTGCTGAGCTCAGGAGTTTGAGACCAGCCTGGGCAACATGGTGAAACCCTGTCTCTACTAAAATACAAAAAATTAGCTGGGCATAGCTGTGTGTGCCTGTAATCCCAGCTACTCGGGAGGCTGAGGCAGGAGAATTACTAGAACCCGAGAGGCAGAGCTTTCAGTGAGCCAAGATCGTGCCACTGCACTCCAGCCTGGGCGACAGAGCGAGACTCTGTCTCCAAAAAAAAAAAAACTATAGCCAAGCACATGAAAACAATAAAGAGGCATTATACTTTCTGATTTCAAAACATATTAAAAGCTACAATAACAATGTGGTACTGACACAAAGACAGATAAGTAGATGAAAGAACAGAATAAAGAGCCCTAAAATGAACCCTTCTGTATATGATCAAATGAACTTCTACAAAGTTGCCATGAATAAGCAATAGAAAAAAAAAAATCTCTTCAAAAAATGATGTTGAGGCCGGGCATGGTGGCTCATGCTTGTAATCCTAGCACTTTGGGGGGCCAAGGCGGGCAGATCACGAGGTCAGGAGATTGAGACCACGGTGAAACCCCGTCTCTACTAAAAATACAAAAAATTAGCCGGGCATGGTGGCGGGCGCCTGTAGTCCCAGCTACTTGGAGAGGCTGAGGCAGGAGAATGGCGTGAACCCGGGAGGCGGAGCTTGCAGTGAGCCAAGATCGTGCCACTGCACTCCAGCCTGGGTGACAGAGCAAGACTCCGTCTCAAAAAAAAAAAACGATGTTGAAACGTGGATACCAACACTAATAAAGCTGGATAATTTTCTTGAATTATATATACAAATATTTTAAATCAAACACATATACAGAAAAAAGGAACTAACAAATCTTTTAAAAAGAAATGTGGAGAAAAGACATGACACTGGTCTTGGCACCATTTTCTTAGATACAACCTTAAATGCATGAACAACAAAGAAAAGAACAGAAAAATTTAACTACACTATACCTCGAAATTTCTGTACATCAAAGAACATTCAATAGAGAGACAATGCCTCCTAGAAAATGAGTGAAAGTATTTGTAAATCACATGTGATATTCATTAATATTCATAATATATAAACAACTTTTTTTTTTGAGACGGAGTCTCACTCTGTCGCCCAGGCTGGAGTGCAGTGGCACGATCTTGGCTCACTGAAAGCTCTGCCTTGGGTTCTAGCAATTCTCCTGCCTCAGCCTCCCTAGTAGCTGCGGCATGTTCTCGGCTCACTGCACACTCTGTCTCCCGGGTTCACACCATTCTTCTGTCTTGGCCTCCCGAGTAGCTGGGATTATAGGCGTGCACCATCACACCTGGCTAATTTTTTATATTTTTAGTAGAGACAGGCTTTCACCATGTTCTCAATCTCCTGACCTCGTGATCCACCTGCCTCAGCCTCCCAAGATGCTGGAATTATAGTCGTGAGCCACTGCGCCTGGCCTATAAACAACTCTTAAAACTAACAATAAAGTTGAATAATCTGATTTGGAAATGGACAAATAATTGAACTAAATTTTTACCAAAAATATACACAAATAGGAAGAAGCATTTAAAAAGACACGAAATTACAATTTGTAGAAAAATGCATAAAAATCACAATGAAAAACAAAATCACCTTACACCCATTTAGAATGGCTACTATAAAATTTTTAAAAATACAAAATCAGTTGATGATGCAATAAAAATAAAACCATCCAGGTAGGTACAGTGGCTCACATCTTTAATCCCAGTGCTTTGGGATGCTGAGACAGGTGAATCACCATAGTTCAGGAGTTCGAGCTCAGCCTGGCCAATATGGCAAAACCCCATCTCTACTAAAAACACAAAAATTAGCCGGGCATAGTGGTGGGTGCCTGTAATCTCAGCTACCCTGAGACTGAGGCAGGAGAATTGTTTGAACCTGGGACACGAGAACGAATCACTGCACTTCAGTCTAGGTGACAGAGTGAGACTCCATCTCAAAAAAAAAAAAAAAAGAATAAAAAACTACAAATTAAAAAAAAAAAAAAAAAACTATGTTGACTGTTGGTGGAAAACAAGGAGGCCGAGGCAGGCAGATCGCCTGAGGTCGGAAGTTCGAGACCAGCCTGACCAACATGGAATAACTCCATCTCTACTAAAAATACAAAATTAACCAGGCATGGTGGCACATGCCTGTAATCCCAGCTACTCAGGAAGCTGAGGCAGAAGAATCGCTTGAACCCAGGAGGCAGAGGTTGCAGTGAACTGACATCATGCCATTGGACTCCAGCCTGGGCGACAAGAGCGAAACTCTGTGTCAAAAAAAAAAAAAGTTATAAATGTTTCTCAAATAATTAAAAATGAAATCATCAAATACAAAAATCTCATTTATGAATCTATATTCATAACAGAAAATGCAGGACCTGAATGACATATGAACATCCATATTTTTTTTTTTTTTTTTTTTTGAGACGGAGTCTTGCTCTGTCGCCCAGGCTGGAGTGCAGTGGCACGATCTCAGCTCACTGCAAGCTCCGCCTCCCGGGTTCACGCCATTCTCCTGCCTCAGCCTCTCCGAGTAGCTGGGACTACAGGCGCCCGCCACCATGCCCGGATAATTTTTTGTATTTTTAGTAGAGATGGGGTTTCACCATGGTCTCGATCTCCTGACCTCGTGATCCGCCCGCCTCAGCCTCCCAAAGTGCTGGGATTACAAGCGTGAGCCACTGCGCCCAGCTAACATCCATATTTTTTGTATCAGTATGCACAAAAGCCAAAAGGCTGAAGAAACTTAGATGTCCCTTGATTTATAAATACATCAAAAAATGTAACATATACCTACAATGTAATATTATTCAGCCTTCAAATAGAAAATCTTGCCTCATTTTAAGATAAATTTTGAGAATATTATGTCACCTGAAATTAGCAAGTAACAAAATTATGGATACCATATGACTCAACTTATTTGAGATATCTTAAGTAGTCACACTCATAAAATCAGCAAGTAAAAGGGTGTTTCTCAAGGGCTGAAAAGAGGGCAAAATGAGCACTTGTTACTTAATGTGTATTTAGTTTCACAGGTGTAAAATTTCTAGAAGTTTTTTGAATAACAATGTAAATATTTTTATCATGCCTGAAATGTACTTTTTTTTTTTTTTTTTTAAGACAGGGTCTCACTTTGTCACCCAAGCTGAAGTACAGTGGTGCAATTATGGCTTGCTGTAGACTCTAACTTCAAAGCTCATGTAATCCTTCCCCCTCAATCTCCCAAAAAGCTTGTACCACGGGTGCACACCACCATGCCTGGCTATTTTCAAAAATTATTTGTAGAGAGGGAATCTCCATATATTGCCCAGACTAGTCTCAAACTTTGGCCTGAAGCAATCCATCTGTCTTGGCCTCCCAAAATCCTGGGATTACAGATGTGAGTCACCACCATGCCTGAAATGTACACTTCAATAGATTTAAGATGGTAAATTTCATGTTACGTGTTTTTACCACACTAACATTAAAAAAAACTCAAAAAAATACAGCATTATAAACCTTTTTAAAAATTACCCTCAAATTACAAAAGTGTTTCTCTCATACAAAGAAAATATACATTCATCATTAAACACATGGTGAAAATAGACTATTTCCATGACTACTCACTTAGAGAAGATAAAATGACCATTAAAAATTAGCTAAAAAATAATATATACAAGATAAGCTTTAACCAAAATTGGGGTCATATATTTATAAACACACACACACATATAATATGATTGTGATAGACATTTGGTGATTGATCTTTTTTTTTTTTTTTTTTCCTTTCCTGAGATGGAATCTTGCTCTGTCACCCAGGCTGGAGTGTAACGGCATGATCTGGCTCACTGCAATCTCTGCTTCCCGGGTTTCAGTGATTCTCCTGCTTCAGCCTCCCGAGTAGCTGGGACTACAGGTATGTACCACCACGCCTGGCTAATTTTTTTGTATTTTTAGTAGAGACAGGGTTTCACCGTGTTAGCCAGGATGGTCTCATCTCCTGACCTTGTGATCCACCTGCCTCAGCCTCTCAAAGTGCTGGGATTGTGGGCATGAGCCACCATGCCCGACCAGTGATTTATCTCTTAATTAAATCCCATATTGACTTAAAGCGTACAGAATTGAAAATTGTCTGAAATTATAATACATAGGTAAAACCAAAAAACACAATAAACTGATGTTAAGAAACCTACACTGAAGAAATACACTAATATGAAACTGGAAAACAATAATAAGAGAAATGTTTACTCATAAAATCTGGTATGCAAGGCCAGGCATAGTGGCTCAAGCCTGTAATCCCAGCACTTTGGGAGGCCGAGGCAGGTGGATCACCTGAGGTCAGAAATTCAAGACCAGCCTGACCAATATGATGAAACCCCGTCTCTACTAAAAATACAAAAATTAGCTGGGCATGATGGCAAACGCCTATAATCCCAGCTACTCAAGAGGCTGAGACAGGAGAATCGCTGGAACCTGGAGGGGCGGAGGTTGCAGTGAGCCGAGATCATGCCATTGCAGTCCAGCTTGGGCAACAAGAGTGAAACTCCGTTTCAAAAAAAAAAAAAAAAAAATCTGGTATGCAACATTGATGCACCATTAAAGAAGAATTTGTTTAGATAACTACAATATTTGACAGTAACTTTGTACTTTTGCATCATTGGCATGAACTGTACAGCAGTAAAATTTTAGAGAAAATGCAGTATAATCATAAATACAAGATTCTAATGAGAAACTTTTAATAAACATTTAAAAGAAACTACAGATAATTTTTATATTTTAAATAGATGCTATACTTACAAAAAGTGAAACTGCTGTAATCCAACTTTAGAGGCAAAGAATAGCCTTACAACTAAATTACATATATATATATTGCAGAATACGGTTAGAGCCTCTGATATATAAAACAAATATTTGGGAATAAATTATATTATTTAGAATTAGGGTACAAAAGTAGGTACAAATCTTATCATTCTCTTTTACCTACAGCAAACTTAAATTTATAACTATATTAGTAAATATGGAGTGCTTACTAATTATCTAATTTACTTCAGACATAATATGTAAATTCTAGTATAATTGTCCTAAATGTCTGAATCCAAAATTACAGACAAATTTGGAAATAAAAAATAGAAACTGGATCAGGCACGGTGGCTCATGCCTGTAATCCCAGCACTTTGAGAGGCTGAGATGGGTGGATCATTTGAGGTCAGAAGTTTTAAACCAACCTGACCAACATGTTGAAATCCCATCTCTACTTAAAATACAAAAAAATTAGCCAGGTGTGATGGGGGACACCTGTAACCTCAGGTACTTGGGAGGCTGAGGCAGCAGAATCAGTTGAAAATGGGAAGTGGAGGTTGCAATGAGCTGACATTGTGCAATTGCACTCCAGCCTGGGCAACAGAGCGAGACTCTGACTCAATAAAATAAAACAAAATAAAACAAAACAAAATAACATAAAAACTAAAAACATATAGGGAGAGTGACAACAGTAAGATGGAAAAATAAAAGGTGCCCTACTTGCTTATCCCCGCAGAGCAAGAAAATTTGTCAGCCATCCTAGACAAAAATGCCTTTATGAGAGCCAGGTATCATGGCTCACACTTGCAATGACAGCTACGTGGTACGTTGAGGTAGAATTGCTTCAGGCCAGGATTTTAAGATTGGGCTGGGTTATGTAGCAAGACCCCATCTCAAAAATAAGTTCCTTTAAAAGAGCTTTGAGATCCAGGGAGGCAGCTGTAAAACTCTCATAAAGCCCAAGATTAAGGAGTTTTCTTTTTCAGAAGGCAGGCTCTCATTCAGGTGGCAAACTACGGGACCCCTGTTCTTAACTACGGACCAGAAAATGGCCTACCCAACTTGGTCCCACAGAAAATTCTGAACTTACTCTGTAACCATCCCAAACTGCTTCCAGCCACAGTCTGGGAGAGGTCCTGTTCTTCAAAAGGCCTGGAGGAAGATACTGGTTTATAGCGATGCAGGCCTTTACTGTGGACCCTGAAGCATTTAAATGACTGTTCCAGCTTCCTGAGCCACGGTTTATGGCCAGTTCTGCCTAATTAGAAACCCACACAGTTACCTGGGGAAATCCTCTCTGGTACTCAGTGAAAGCCGCACTCATCCACAACCATAAAGCCCACCATATGCAGACCCGACTGCAAAAAACTGCCCTAGTGTTCTGCCCTACAGAGGAAAGTCCAAAAACAAAATGGAAATTACAACTACCCAAGCCCCTTGTAACAAGCCAACTAAAAGTGGACCCTAGTGCAGAACCAACAGCCTTGTGACCAAGCTACGACCCCTCTCCACTACATGCCAGGTGTGGTGGCTCATGCCTGTAATCCCAAAAGTTTGGGAGGCCAAGGCAGACAGATCACCTGAGGTCAGGAGTTTGGGACCAACCTGGCCAAACACGGCGAAACCCTGTCTCTACTAAAAACACAAAAATTAGCCAGGCATGGTGGCACGGGCCTGTAATCCCATCTACTCAGGAGGCTGAGAGAGGAGGCAGAGGTTGCAGTGAGCCGAGATCGTGCCACTGTACTCCAGCCTGGGTGACAGAGCAAACTTCTGTGTTAAAAAAAAAAAAAAAAAAAAAAAGCCATGGTATCCAAAGTGATCTATAACTTTAATAAACTTTCTATCAAAATTCCAGTGGGACTTTTTTCACAGTAATGGACAATGCGATTCTAAAATATACATGAAACTAGAATAAACTTTGAACAAAGCCATCTTGAGGAAAAAGAACAAAGCAAAGAAACATCATAATTCATAATTTCAAATTATTTAAAGGTTATAGTAATAAAAACAGGATGAACTGTGCAGAAAATATACAAAGAAATCCAATGGAACAGAAAGTACTACTCACACATTTCAGACACGATGCAAAGAAAGAACTTAAAAAATAGTTTAATATAGAGTTTCTCAAAAGTATGCAGATATTCATGTGTCCCCCAAAAGAATGGAAAAGCAGTCAGATTGTTCAGTCTCTTAAATGTCATGAAGAGGACTTTGGCTTTCACGGTAAACTTGAAGGAAGATCACCAAAGGGAAATAAGAATACTGAGAGAATGTAAAAGCATAAGACAAAAGATACCCGTGTGAAAGCAAAATGAAAAAACTCAGGCTTCCCAGAAACTGTTTCCTTTGGAACATAGCTTCCCAAGTCACATTTTAAGGACTGGCTTTCCCCTTAACCTCTGGACTTCTCATCTGTGTTTGTTGTATTCACTTTCACTCTCACCTACCTGGGGGTTTGGCTACCATTTCATGTCTCCTCATAGGCTCCCAAGGCTCTTTTTCTTGCTCTAGACAGGTGATCAGGTCTGGCTTAGAGACAGCAATACCTGTTTCAATAAAAAATAAATTACATGAATCTTGCTCATATTCTCTGATTATTAACCTAGTAATGTGTCAAGTATTAAGGGTGTGATAGAATATCCTAATCATTAATCCCAAAATACTAATTTTTTTTTTTTTTTTAGAGATGGAGTCTCAATCTGTCACCCAGGCTGAAGTACAGTGGTGCAATCTCAGCTCACTGCAATCTCCACCTCCGGGGTTCAAGCAATTCCAATGCCTCAGCCTCCCAAGTAGCTGGGATTACAAGCGTGTGCCACCATGCCTGATTAATTTTTGTATTTTTAGTAGAGACAGGGTTTTGCCATGTTGGTCAGACTGGTCTCAAACTCCTAACCTCAGGGTGATCCACCTGCCTTGGCCTCCCAAAGTGCTGGGATTACAGGCATGAGCCACCGTACCTGGCCCCAAAATACTAATTTTTAACAAAAATTTCTTCTTGTTTGAGACAGTGTCACTCTGTTGCCCAGGCTGGAGTGCAGTGGCACGACCTCGGCTCACTGCAACCTCCACCTCCTGGGTTCAAGCCATTCTCCTGCCTCAGGCTCCTGAGTAGCTGGGATTACCGGCATGAACCACCACATCTGGCTAATTTTTGCATTTTTAGCAGAGATGCGGTTTTGCCATGTTGGTCAGGCTGGTCTCAAACTCCTGACCTCAGGTATCTGCCTGCCTCAGCCTCCCAGAGTACTGGGATTACAGGAGTGAGCCACCATGCCTGGCCTTTAACAAAAATTTGTATATATTTAGAAACTATCTTATTTTGTAGGTTCTTAATTTCACTACCTGGTAATACTGAATCAAAAATTAGTGTTGGCAATTAGATTTTAAGTTGTGGGCAACAATATTTTATGCCACTTAATTTCTGGAATTACTACTAATCTGGAGTGAAAGACATAGATCAGCTCAGAAATGTGGAAAGTTCAGGTCAAGATGAAACATCTTGAAGAAAATTCTTTAGTGCACCAACAAATCCCCTCAATTTTTTTGAAAACAGGAATCTGAAACTCATGAATGCAAAGTATAAATTACCAAAAAACAGTCTACAGAAAACAAAAATGAAATCTTTAGGGCATATTAGGAATTGAGTATTGAAGTTATGCTCACCCAGGAAGACCAGGTTTCTGTAGTTCTCTAACATCACAGTCCTATATAAATTTTGCTGTGCAGTGTCCAGGCATTGCCACTCCTCCAGACAGAATTCTATGGCCACATCCATAAATGTCAATGGTCCCTAAAAAAAACACACACACACACACACAAACACACACATTTACCAAGTGGCCACAGGCAGAATTTATAATTTGACTCAAGGTAAAATGAGAGAGTAAAGAGAACAGGTTCTGACTTATAGAAGAGACTGAAATTATCCAACAAAATAATTCCTTAAATGGAAATATTCTCCAATGTATTTTCTACCCCTGAGAAAATAAAGTGGTGTAAGATCCACAACATCAGTGTATAGATAATACTTTTCTGGATGATAAACTGTAAAATTAAGGGCATGAACACAAACATGTAAATTTTTGAGTTCTCCATTTGCATCATACAGAATCAGTTGTGAATATTTTTCAGATAAAGACATGTTGAGTTAGAAGGGACCTTTAAAATATTAAGGTGTACAATAAACTGAGGATCCTGCTAATGCAGATTATTTTTTCAGAAGATCTGGAATAAAGTCTGAGTTTCTAAGTTTCTAACAAGCTTACCAGTAATGACAATGATTTTGGCCCAGAAAGACTATTTTGTCAAACATCCAGTAAATGGAAAAGTCTGTTTTTTGTTTTTTTTTCTAGTTTTCTGGCCAGTAAACAAAGATCAGAACTGCATTTTTTTTTTTTTTTGAGACAGAGTCTCACTGTCGCCCAGGCTGGAGTGCAGTGGCGCGATCTCGGCTCACTGCAGGCTCCGCCCCCCGGGGTTCACGCTATTCTCCTGCCTCAGCCTCTCCGAGTAGCTGGGACTACAGGCGCCTGCCACCTCGCCCGGCTAATTTTTTGTATTTTTAGTAGAGACGGGGTTTCACCGTGTTAGCCAGGATGGTCTCGATCTCCTGACCTCGTGATCCGCCCGCCTCAGCCTCCCAAAGTGCTGGGATTACAGGCTTGAGCCACCGCGCCCGGCCTAAGAGCTTTCATTTTCAAAAGACAGATAAATGCAAAGAAATCCTAAGAAAGAAGAGCAGCTGCCAGATTAAATGTGATGGTTTACGTACATCAGTTGCATAAAGATTCTTAATAATATGGCCGGGCGTGGTGGCTCACACCTGTAATCCCAGCACTTTGGGAGGCTGAGGCGGGTGGATCACCTGAGGTCAGGAGTTTGAGACTGGCCTGGCCAACATGGAGAAAACCCATCTCTACTAAAAATACAAAAATTAGCCAGGCGTGGTGGCACATGCCTGTAGTCCCAGTTACTTAAGAGGCTGAGGCAAGAGAATCGCTTGAACCTGAGAGGTGGAGGTTGCAGTGAGCTGAGATCACATCATTGCATTCCAGCCTGGGTCAAAGAGCAAGAATCCATCTCAAAAA
>NW_026652287.1:53069508-53137349 GCF_009828535.3 Hylobates moloch | reverse complement strand
ATATATATAAAATAAAAAGAAAAATGGCGGGGCATGGTGGATCACGCCTATAATCCCAGCACTTTGGGAGGTCAAGGTAGGCAGATTATGAGGTTAGGAGTTCGAGACAAGCCTGGCCAAGATGGTGAAACCCCGTTTGTACTAAAAATACAAAAATTAGCCGGGTGCGGTGGCGGGTGCCTGTAATCCCAGCTACTCGGGTGGCTGAGGCAGGAGATTTGCTTGAACCCAGGAGGCAGAGGTTGCAGTGAGCCAAGATGGCACCACTGCACTATAGCCTGGGTGACAGAGAAAGACTCTGTCTCAAAAAAAAAAAAAAAAAAAGAAAGAAAGAAAAAAGGAAAATAACTATTTAGGGAAACAGTCTGTCAGAGAGCCCTTGATAATCAAGTGAATAATTAACATAAAATGCACTAGAACAAATTTTAATATGTGCTGATGCACGCAAAAAGACACAGCATCGCTGCTGTGATACTGCCCCCAAAAAGTAAATTATAATCTAAATTTAACCATAAAGAAATATCAGTTTTATGCAAAGTTCAAGATACAGATGTCTCCCATGTTCTGTAATTTTTTTTTTTTTTTTTTTTTTTTGAGATGAAGTTTCGCTTTTGTTGCCCAGGCTGGAGTGCAATGGTACGATCTCGGCCCACTGTAACCTCTGCCTCCCAGGTTCAAGCAATTTTCCTGCCTCAGCCTCCTGAGTAGCTAGGATTACAGGCATGTGCCACCATACCTGACTAATTTTCTTGTGTTTTTAGTAGAGATGGGTTTCACTATGTTGGTTAGGCTGGTCTCAAACTCCTGACCTCCAGTGATCCACCCACCTCGGCCTCTCAAAGTGGTGGGATTACAGGCATGAGCCACCACACCCGGCTGTAATTTTTTTTTTTTTTAAAGATGGAGTCTCGCTCAGTCGCCCAGGCTGGAGTGCAGTGGCGCGAATCTCGGCTCACTGCAAGCTCCACCTCCCGGGTTCATGCCATTCTCCTGCCTCAGCCTCCCGAGTAGCTGGGACTACAGGCGCCCAGCATTACGCCCGGCTAATTTTTTTTGTATTTTTTTTAGTAGAGATGGGATTTCACCGTGTTAGCCAGGATAGTCTCGATCTCCTGACCTCGTGATCCACCCGTCTCGGCCTCCCAAAGTGCTGGGATTACAGGCGTGAGCCACCGCGCCCAGCCAACCTGGCTGTAATTTTTAATAGTAATTTTTAGTAGTCTATCTTTAGCACCCATAAAGCAAGTATATCCTGATAATATTTTTCAGAACTTTCTGCTTTATAAATGTCTTGTTTAAACAAGCATTTTCTGAATTCTGTTCTGCATAGAGCTAATGAAAAACACAGACTGAAACTCAACATTACATGTTCTCCAATTTTAGTAAGGACCCCAGTTTTCCCCAATAGAAATCTTGAGTATCCACACCTTCCCATGTTCAACAACCATGAAAGGATCATTTTTAATATTGCAGTTAATAAAGTCATGGTGAGAATTCTGCATGGCATATTAGAAGCCATGATGTAAAGAATGTAGAGAAGGCTCTGTTATATAGAAAAGAAATATTTTGCAGAGACCCTTGACTATCATAAAAATTTAAAAAGCAGTTAAAACAAACTCATTAGGGAGGAAAAACACAAAAGTAGCGAAGTACAGGTTTGCAAGTACCAAACACATGGCATTCCAGGAAGCAGAGTGGACACAGCTCTTGATCTGAGATATATTTAGCTGAAAAAAAGCCATTTTTTTCTCTATCTCCGGGAATCCTTTCCAGATGAGATTCTCTAGACAAATTACACCTGCATCTTGAGAATATGCCTTTAAAGCTGTCAGCACCACTGTTTGCCTACTACCACCACACCCACAGGCAGAACGACCAAGACCCGCAGAAAAAGTTCACCTATTTTTGTCCTTTATAACAGAAGAGATTCAGCAAGAATGAACTGCTCCATGGAGATACTAATATGAGTTTCACCTTTTCTATCTTCAGGTGCCCTCCTCTGCCATGGACACAAGCAATTTTTGCTACAGTAATGGAAATATGGGCCACACTGTCCTGTCCCTACCAAACCCAAACAGAACAAGCCCTGTAACCACCCTTTAGTGCAAAAGTCAAACTTAACTCTTGTGTATGTATCTTGAACCTTTTATACTTGATTCTAGCCTCATTTTAGAGTCACATGAGGCACTTAATTAAAACAACATGGATGCTTCCACCCAGAATCTGAACCAAACTATAAACAGAATAAGCAGGCCTGACCTAAATAAGGCCTCCAAAAGGGGTGAATCTGAACAGAAAAAAGCAGAGAGACGAACTATGTAGAATTCCGTTCCCTGGCCGGGCGCGGTAGCTCACGCCTGTAATCCCAGCACTTTGGGAGGCCGAGGCGGGCAGACTGCAAGGTCAGGAGACATCCTGGCTAACAAGGTGAAACTCTGTCTCTACTAAAAATACAAAAAATTAGCCAGGCGCAGTGGTGGGCACCTGTAGTCTCAGCTACTGGGGAGGCTGAGGTGGGAGAATGACGTGAAGCCAGGAGGCGGAGCTTGTGAGCCGAGATCCCACCACTGCACTCCAGCCTGGGCGACAGAGCAAGACTCCATCTCAGAAAAAAAAAAAAAAAAAAAAAAAAAAAATTCTGTTCCCTATGCCACTGGGATATTTCCTGTTCGGTTTTTCCTAAGCTTACCTAAGACAAAATTAAATTCCAGAGTTTGCAGAGTTTGTGTAATTTTAATCTTTTTTAGCCACTGCCCTGTCAATTTCATAACATATACCAATAAGCGATTTAAACAAATCCCTTAAGGTTTTCTAGAGGAATTTATTATTGTAAGATAAATATGTATTCTTAGCAAGGTAAGATGAATAGAAACAGTAATATTAACTTTTTTCAATAAATATTCCTTTAAGCGATGATATCAGAAGTCAGAACAATACAAAGAAAGTGGACAAAGCCCAAGTTTTTTTTGCACACATTTACTCATTGTACCAACCATATAATGCTAAATTCAACCATGTACCCAGCTGCTTGCCTAGACTAAAAATTCCTGGATGATAGGGACGACTGCTTCATCTATTTTTTTAATGGCCATATGAAATGGTAGAAATTAGTTTATCTGTTTGAGTCTCCTGTTTTTCACTCAATGACAAGAAAACTGGAAAAACTCTCATCTGGGTACCAACTTTATAAGATGAGAAACAAGAACAGCATGACTAATTTATCTTGGACTGAGACAGAGCAGAATTAACCATTCTTGTCAGCCTGACACAATTCTGTTCTGGACATTTTCAAATGTCACAAAGATGTCTAGTTGATTGTGAGAGGATTCCCAGTGACCCAGAGCTGACTGCCCAGTGAAAAGCTGGGCAAGAAAGAATCAGGCCTTTTTTTTTTTTTTTTTTTTTTTTTTTTGTGAGATGGAGTTTCGCTCTTGTTGCCCAGGCTGGAGTGCAATGGCATAATCTCAGCTCACTGCAACCTCCAAGCGATTCTCCTGCCTCAGCCTCCCAAGCAGCTGGGATTACAGGTATGTGCCACCACACCTGGCTAATTTTTTTTGTATTTAGTAGAGATGGGGTTACACCATGTTGGTCAGGCTGATCTCGAACTCCTAACCTTAGGTGATCCACCCATCTCGGCCTCCCAAAGTGCTGGGATTACAGGTGTGAGCCACCGCACCCAGCCTCAGGCTGATTCTAAATAGAAAATAGAACTGCCCGGCCGGGTGCGGTGTCTCACGCCTGTAATCCCAGCATTTGGGGAGGCTGAGGCGGGTGGATCACGAGGTCAGGAGATCGAGACCATCCTGGCTAACATGGTGAAACCCCGTTTCTACTAAAAATACAAAAAAAGAAAAAAAAATCAGCCAGGCGTGATGGCGGGTGCCTGTAGTCCTAGCTACCCTGGAGGCTGAGGGAGAACGACATGAACCCAGGAGGTGGGAGCTTGCCGTGCGCTGAGATCATGCCACTGCACTCCAGCCTGGGTGACAGTGAGACTCTGTCTCAAAAAAAGAAAATAGAACTGCCCTGGTAGAGCGCCAGAACCTGCATCACCTGTCCTGATTAGCTAGCTCTTAGGTAAGAAAAAAGACAAAAATACTCTACTCCAGTATCGTATTTTATGGGTAGGTATAGCTGTGGTCATATCTCTGGACATTTTATGGTCTTGATCTCTCAATCCTAAGATGCTTGTTCACACTTACAGATTCTGCCATTAGATTCTATTTATACCTGGATCCTCTCACGTAAGTGTTAGCAGGTCACTGAACAAAATCTGAAAAGTTCAAAAAACCACACTCTCAAAGGGGTCTTTAAGATGTCTATGTTGATTTCTCACAATGCAGAAAATGTCTCTTGCTGATTTTCTGTACATTCTCAATCCAAAACCTGGCCCTGTCTTGTGAATCCCATGCAGAGGCCAAACTATATGTGCAGATTCTATGTTGGATCAACCTGGCTCTGCATTCTTGGGTGTTAAAGCAAGCAGGGTACAATCAAAAGAGAAATCCCCTCATAGAGGCTGCTGTAGCACATTTTAAATAATATGTTTACCTAAAAAAAGAAAGAAGAAATCTGAGGCAACATGAATATAAGTAAATCATTTATTTGGGCCAAGCTTGAGGATTATAACCTGGGAGCAATGATTCAAGTTGTCTGGAACGTAAACTTTAGCAGCAGTTACAAGTAGATTTGTAAAGGCAAAAAAGAGGGGCAGAGAGTGGACTGGTACAAAGTTGTTTGTCAGGTCCACTTAGGCTGGGCACGGTGGCTCATGCCTGTAATACTAGCACTTTGGGAAGCCAAGGCAGCTGGATAACCTGAGGTCAGGAGTTTGAGACCAGCCTGGCCAACATGGTAAAACCCTGTTTCTACTAATACAAAAAATTAGCTGGGCATGTTGGCATGTGCTTGTAATCCCAGCTACTCGGGAGGCTAAGGCAGGAGAACTGCTTGAACCCGGGAGGTGGAGGTTGCAGTGAGCCTAGATTGCACTATTGTACTCCAGCCTGGGCAACAAGTGCGAAACTGTCTCAAAAATCAAACAACCCAACCAACCAAAAAAAAAAAAAAAAAAAAGTTGTCAGGAAGTCTTATTTATTTACAGAAATAACACTGATTATTGATTGGATATACATTGTTAAGGTTTAAGGTATGGGTTATAGTGTCCAGTGTGGCATTATTAGTTTAGTTTACAGCTACTTGTGGCAATAACAAATAGTTTCAAGAGATAAATATATAGTTCAAAGGGAGGAGAAATAATTGTGTTCTTATTTTAATGTCTCTGAGTTTGAAAAAAGGACTTGCATTCCTCAGATTAAAGTTTTTTTTTATTTCTCAAATCTCAAAACCCAGAATCAGAATTTGGGGCACAGATTTAGTGGAGCTAAATCTGGTGTAGTGGCAGCAGGTTTCACCTACACAGTTTAGGGCATTTTTAGCAAGAGGAAGAAAGTGAAAGTGGAGATCCTCATATCCACATGTCTACTCAATGCACACGTTACTTTGATCGGGTTTCTGGGCCCCATGGTCTGTGAATCACTTTCAGGTACGAGGATACAAGAGTCATTGAAAAAGGTAAAACAGCCTGGGGCAGTGGCTCACACCTGTAATCCCAGCACTGTGGGAAGCCGAGGCAGGCAGATCAGGAGGTCAAGAGATCAAGACAAATCTGGCCAATATGGTGAAACTTCGTCTACTAAAAATACAAAAATTAGCTGGGCATGGTGGAACTCACCTGCAGTCCCAGCTACTTGGGAGGCTGAGGCAGAAGAATCACTTAAACCCGAGAGGCAGAGGTTGCAGTGGGCCAAGATGGTGCCACTACACTCCAGCCTGGGCAACAGAGCAAGACTCCATCTCAAAAAAATAAAAAATAATAAATAAAGAGGTAAAATGGTTGGTTCCTTCTCTGTGAAGTTTGTAGAAATCTTGTCTATCCTTTCTAGAAGTGACTACAGTTAATTACATATACTAAATAGGCAAAAAAAAATTCCACCTGCATATTTAGGGGACATCATACACTTTGCAGCACAATTGTAAATAGACTGGAAGCCTGAAAGGAACAGTTTCCTCTAGATTAAAGCTTGGTTGGCACCTTATGTGTTTATATTATGTCTGGTAATTCAAGACAGTGTCTGGAAATGGAATTTAAAAAAAATTTCTACAGCCCCAGAGAAACTCCAAAATGATAGAACAGAAATAAAATTGTTTATTACACAATTAAACCAGAATGTGAGCGACATCACAGTAAATCTACTTAAGAGATTGCAAAGACAGAAAGACAGTTCAGCAGGCTCACTAAGCCTGAGCAGTGATTCAGGCTCAGTTTCTACTTACAATGGTGACATGGAAAAAATACTGCTGGGTTTGGCTGAGTGCAGTGGCTTACACCTGTAATCCCAGCACTTTGGGAAGGAGGCGGGCAGATCACTAGGTCAGGAGATCGAGACCATCCTGGCCAACATGGTGAAACCCCATCTATACTAAAAATACATAAATTAGCTGGGTGTGGTGGTGCATGCCTGTACTCCAAGCTACTAAGGAGGCTGAGGCAGGGGAATCACTTGACACCAGGAGGCAGAGGTTGCAGTGAGCTGAGATCATGCCACTGCACTTCAGCCTGGCGACAGAGTGAGACTCTGTCTCAAAAACAACAACAACAACAACAACAACAACAACAACAACAACAACAAAAAACTTGGGTTTTCAGCATGAATTCAGATGATGGTAATTCCAAGAGTTTTCATCGTGCATTCACAGGCACCACGGGACACTAACAGAGCTTCTGAAACAGACACCCAAAGCATTAGAAAGAAAAACAGCTCTCCATTTGAGTAACACTGTATTGAGAAAAAAAATAAAGAAGTTCAAAGCATCTTAAGAAAAAACTCAGATTAGATATAAGATTGATCAAGTCAGCCAAAAATATTCCCCTTAAAGAAATTTCTCTCTAAAAGAAGTGCACAGCTACTCTCAGCACAAGAAACATGAGCATTATGAAAAACATATATATATTCTCAGCAGAATTTTCTAAGGTTTCTCTTCCATGTCTGCTGCTGTCTCATCTCCTAGCCATTGGATGGTAGTTCCATATTGGAATACATCTCACAATTTCCACATGCACCTTTCGATGAAGTATTGAAATCTTGAGATTATTCATATAGTGTAATATATTCAAGTTTGCAACACTGCTAACTGCAGCGCTACTATGAGGGTTTTTTTTTTTTGAGATGGAGTTTCCCTCTTGTTGCCCAGGCTGGAGTGCAATGGTGCGATCTTGGCTCACTGCAACCTCCACCTCCCAGGTTTAAGCAATTCTCCTGCCTCAGCCTCCCGAGTGGCTGGGATTACAGGCATGCACCACCATACCTGGCTAATTTTTCTATTTTTAGTAGAGACAGGGCTTCTCCATGTTGGCCAGGCAGGACTTGAACTCCCAACCTCAGGTGATCGACCCGCCTCGGCCTCCCAAAGTGCTGGGATTACAGGTGTGAGCTACTGCGCCCAGCCTTTTTTTTTTTTTTTTTTTTTTCGGAGATGGAGTTTCACTTTTGTTGCCCAGGCTGGAGTGCAATGGCACGATCTCTGCTCACTGCAACCTCCGCCTCCCAGGTTCAAGCAATTCTCCTGTCTCAGCCTACCAAGTAGCTGGGATTACAGGCATGCACCACCATGTCTGGCTAATTTTGTATTTTTAGTAGAGATGGAGTTTCTCCATGTTGGTCAGACTGGCCTTGAAATCCCGACCTCAAGTGATCCACCTGCCTCAGGTTCCCAAAGTGCTGGGATTACAGGCGTAAGGCACCCTACCCAGCCTCTGAAGAGCTACTATGTTTTTTGAGTGGCCACCTGACCTGTTTTTAGTTGTCCTGTAATAGCAGCATTCCAATTTAGTTAAATGAAATACACTAAAATTAAGCTTCCCTGTAATTATCCTATTGGATAAATTAATAAGCATGTCAGACTAACATCTATTGTAACAATTTGGTAGTGACTTTTCTTTGGATATTAGATATAAATATCTCAGTATAACCAACTTTAATGTACTAGTCATAATGTATGTAGTATTTTAAAAAAATTGTCTGTAACCATATTTCAGTTAAAACCACTTTATATTTCAAAGTATGAGTAAGAATATTAAAATAACTATTTAGGCCAGGCATGGTGGCTCATGCCTGTAATCCCAGCACTTTGGGAGGCCAAGGTGGGCAGATCACAAGGTCAGGAGATTGAGACCACCCTGGCTAACATGGTGAAACTCCATCTCTAATAAAAATACAAAAAATTAAGCCAGGCGCAGTGGCTCATGCCTGTAATCCCAATACTTTGGGAGGCTGAGGCGAGTGGATCACCTGAGGTCAGGAGTTCGAGACCAGCCTGACCAACATGGAGAAACCCTGTCTCTACTCTAAAAGTACAAAATTTAGCCAGGCATGGTCGTGCATGCCTGTACTCCCAGCTACTCAGGAGGCTGAGGCAGCAGAATCACTTGAACCCAGGAGGCAGAGGTTGCAGTAAGCTGAGACTGTGCGATTGTACTCCAGCCTGGGCAACAGGAGTGAAACTCCGTCTCAAAAAAAGTAAATTTAAGGAAAAAAAAAATACAGCCGGGCGCTGTGGCTCACGCCTGTAATCCCAGCACTTTGGGAGGCTGAGGCGGGTGGATCACGAGGTCAGGAGATCGAGACCATCCTGGCTAACACGGTGAAAGCCTGTCTCTACTAAAAATACAAAAAATTAGCCGGGCGCCGTGGCGGGCACCTATAGTCCCAGCTACTTGAGAGGCTGAGCCAGGAGAATGGCGTGAACCCAGGAGACGGAGATTGCAGTGAGCCAAGATAGCGCCACTGCACTCCAGCCTGGGTGAAAGAGTGAGACTCTGTCTCAAAAAACAAAAAATAAAATACAAAAAATTAGCTGGACGTGGTGGCACATGCCTGTAGTCCCAGCTACTCAGGAGGCTAAGGCAGGAGAATCGCTTGAACCTGGGAGGCAGAGGTCACAGTGAACCGAGATCGTGCCACTGCACTCCAGCCTGGGTGACAGAGTGAGACTCCATCTCAAAAAAAAAACAAAAAAAAAACACCACACACACAAAAAAAACTACACAGACTCCACGGTTGAGTTTACACACTGAACTGTTCTTGCTTTTGCAGTGTAAGTACTTCAGCCTGCAAATATTAGATAATTATCTTGGATTATCAGTTTTCTGTCAAAGAAATTTATTCAGTATTTTTTAGTTTTTATCATTCTGTATTTGTAAATTTAATTCTTTCTTCGTACTAAACTTCCGTGTGCTCTTAAAATGAGCTTTAATCTAAACAAATCTGTGTCTATTTTAAAAGACTAAAAAAAAATTAAATTTTCCCAAATCAAGGTTAAGCAATGAATCTGAGGTCTTAAATAAAGAGAATCATGAGTCAAAAAGAATGCCAAAAGGTTTATTTGGATGTTAATATGATTTAAATATATTTCAAAAAAGCAACAAAAATATCTCCATATAATCTAAATGCTTTAAGAAAAAAAGAGTTGAACAAGATATTCTCTCTTATTTTCAGGGAGGATAATAAAGCCTCTGATTTATAATTTATATTTTCTTTTACAACAGCCAGGTCTCTGGACATACTGAACTCTTGAACATCTGAATTTCAGTAGACATTGGATTCATTGAGCTCCGTCTCAAAAAACAAAAAAAACACAAAACCTGACATCATAAAAGAACAAGAGAAGAAAAAGCAAACTGACCTCTAAGCTAACAGAGGACAAGAAATAATGAAAATCAGATCTGAACTGGAGAGTTAGACAAAAAATTATAAAAATATGGAGAAGACTGGGCGCAGTGGCTCACCCCTGTAATCCCAGCACTTTGGGAGGCCGAGTTGGGCAGATCACTTGAAGTCTGGAGTTCGAGACCAGCCTGGCCAAATAGTGAAACCCGGTCTCTACTAAAAATACAAAAATTGACCATGTGTAGTGGTGGGCACCTGTAATCCCAGCTACACGGGAGGCTGAGGGAGGAAAATTGCTTGAACCAGGGAGGCAGAGGTTGCAGTGAGGCAAGGTTGTGCCACTGCACTCCAGCCTGGGCAATAGAGCGAGATTCTGTTTCAAAAACAAAATGAAACAAAACAAAACAAAAAAAAAAAGGAGAAATCCAGGAGTAAAATCTTTGAAAGAATTAATAAGATAAATAGCGCTCTAGAGAGATTAATGAAGAAAAGATCCAAATAAACACGATTAGAAATGACAATGGCCATTAACACTGACCCAACAACAACAAAATAATTATTCAAGTCTGTAACGAACACCTTTATGTAAACAAACTGGAAAATCTAGAATAGATCGATTCCTAGACACATACATCCTCCAAAGACCGAAAAAAAAAAAAGTATCCCTGAAGAGACCAACAAGATTCAAAATTGAAGTACAATAAATAGCCTAGAAACCAATAAAAACTCAGGACCAGACATATTCACAGAAGAATTCCACCAGATGTACAAAAAAAAGCTGATACCATTCTTACTAGAGCCATTCCAAAAAATTGAGAAGGAACTCTTCCCCAAATCATTATATAATAGCATTATCCTGATACCAACACCTGGTATAAAGCAAAAAAAGAAAACTTCATGCCAATGATCTTAATATAAAATGATGGAAAAATTCTCAACAAAATACTGGCAAACCGAATCCAGCAGTACATCAAAAAGCTAATCTACTATGATCAAGTAGCCTATATCCGTGTGATGCAACGTTATTTCAACATACACAAATCAATAAATGTGATTAATCACATAAACAGAACTAAAGACCAAAACCACAAGATTATCTCAATAGATGCAGGAAAATCTTTCAAGAAAATTTAACATTATTCATGTTAAAACCCTCAGCAAACTAGGCATTGAAGGTACATACTTCAAAATAATGAGTTACTGTCACAAACTCAAAGCCAACATACTGAATGGACACACACAAGTTGGAAGCATTTCCATCTGAAAACTGGCACAAGACAAAGATGCCTTCTCTCATCACTCCTATTCAACATAGCATTGGAAGTACTGGCCAGAGCAATCAGGCAAGAGAAAGAGAAAGAAAGTCAGACTACTCTTGTTTGTAGGTGGCATGATTCTACACCTAGAAAACCCTATAGCCTCAACAGAAATTTTTTTTTTTAATTTTTATTTTATATTTTGAGATGGTGTCTTGCTCTGTCACCCAGGCTGGAGTGCAGTGGCACAATCTCGGCTCACTGAAACCTCCACCTCTCAGTTTCAAGCAATTCTCCAGCCTCAGCCTCCTGAGTAGCTGGGATTACAGGCCACACAACTACGCCCAGCTAATTTTTGTAATTTTAGTAGAGACGGGGTTTCACCATGTTGGCTAGCCTGACCTCGAATTCCTGACCTTGTGATCCGCCCACCTCAGCCTCCCAAAATTGCTGGGATTACAGGCATGAGCCACCACGCCCGGCCCCAGAAAAGCTTTTAAACTGACAAACAACTTCGGCAAAGTTTTAGAATACAAAATAAATGCACAAAAATCAGAAACATCTCTGTACATCAACAATATTGAAGCCAAAAGCCAAATCAAAAACACAATCCTATTTGCCACAAAAAGAATCAAATATCCAGAAATACAGCTAACCAGGGAGGTGAAAGATCTCTATGACAAGAATTTTAAAACTGCTTCAAAAAGTAAGAGATGACACAAACAAATGGAAAACCCTTTTATGCTCATGAATAGAAAAGGTATCATTAAAATGGCCACACTGCCTAAAGAAATGTACAGACTTAATTCTGTTTCTACCAAACAACCAAAAACATTCTTAACGGAACTAAAAATAACTATTTTAAAATAAATGTGGAACTAAAAAAGAGCCTAAATACCCAAGGCATTCCTAAACAAAAAGAACAAAACTGGAAGCATTACATTACCTGACTTCAAACTATACCACAGGGCTACAGTAACCAAAGCAGCGTGGTACTATTATAGAAACAAACTCATAGACCAATGCAACAGAATAGAGAGCCCAGAAATAATGCCACACACCTACAACCATCTAATCTTCAACAAAGCTTACAAGAGAAATGTAAAAAAAAATTTCTATTTAATAAATTTGCTAAAATAACTAGCTACTACTATGTAGAAAACTGAAACTGGACCCTTTTCTTACACCATATACAAAAATCAACTCAAAGTGAATTAAAGTCTTAAACTTAGAATGTAAAATCATTTAAAAAAAAAAACTTTGGAAGGTAACCTAGGAAATCATCCTAGACATAAGAACCAGAAGATTTCATGATAGAGATACCAAAAGCAATTGCAACAAAAGGAAAAATTGACAAATGGGACCTAATTAAACTACAGAGCTTCTGCATAGCAAAGAAAACTATGAACAGACTAACTAAACCAGACAACCAGCCAGGCACGGTGGCTCACGCCTGTAATCCCAGCACTTTGGGAGGCCAAGGCAGGCGGATAACAAGGTCAGGAGTTCGAGACCAGCCTGGCCAATATGGTGAAACCCCATCTCTACTAAAAATACAAAAATTAGCTGGACGTGGTGGCACACGCCTGTAATCCCAGCTACTCGAGAGGCTGAGGCGGGAGAATTGCTTGAACCTGGGAGATGGAGGGTGCAGTGAGCCGAGATTGTGCCACTGTACTCTAGCGGGGCAACAGAGTGAGACTACGTCTCAATTAAAAAAAAAAATTATGTGGTAAACAATTAGTCATATGAAAACACTTCTAGGAGGTACCAAGTTTCATCTCATAAAATTTAGCATTAAACTGAGAAATCAAGATGACAGGATATAGAATACAGATAATCACCTTTACAAATTTACCCTGCAAAAAGAGTAACTGATGTTTTTATGAATCTGTGTAACTCACCACTTATATACCACGTTTTCTTATAAAAATGTATTAATTTTGTACAGCCAAATAAAGAAGATTTTCCCTATTCTTTCCCTTGGTAGCATTCTAAAAGCTAATCCTTGGAATTCTGTTGAAAATCACCCAGCCATAAAATAAAAGACACCTGAGAAGATTCCTAAACTCACTCTGGGAAACAGAAAGGTAAATGTTAAATTTTTTTAATTTTATTTGTTTATTTTTTAAACAGAGTTTCCCTGTTGTCACCCAGGCTGAGTACAATGGCGTGATCTCGGCTCACTGCAACCTCCGCCTCCCAGGTTCAAGTGATTCTCCTGCCTCAGCCTTCCGAAGTAGCTGGGATTACAGGTGCCTGGCCCTGCACCCAGCTAATTTTTTTGTATTTTTAGTTGAGACGGGGTTTCACCATGTTGGCCAGGCTGGTCTCGAACTCCTGACCTCGGGTGATTCACCTACCTCGGCTTCCCAAAGTGTTGGGATTACAGGCATGAGCCACTGCGCCTGGCCTGTGACACTGTAGCACACATAGCCATTGTGGTTATCTTGGTTTATCCCTAGACAGTACTGAAACCCAGGACCAGAAAAAAACAACGACAACAAAATGATGTGTGGCTGAGGAAAAATCACCCACATTTTTCGAAAGGAAAAACTTGACCTAAAAACATTCTGAGAAAGTCTCTGGCTGGGCGTGGTGGCTCATGCCTATAATCTCAGCACTTTGGGAGGCCGAGGCGGGTGGATCATCTGAGGTGGGCAGTTTGAGAACGGCGTGACCAACATGGAGAAACCCCGTCTCTACTAAAAATACAAAATTAGCCAGGCATGGTGGTGCATCCCTGTAGTCCCAGCTACTCGGGAGGCTGAGTCAGCAGAATCGCTTGAACCCAGGAGGCAGAGGTTGCAGTGAGCTGAGATGGCTTCACTGCAGTCAAGCCTGGGCAACAAGAGCTAAACTTCATCTCGGGGGGGCGGGGGGGTGGGGGAAGAGTCCTGTGCCTAGGGAAAACAAAAGGAAAAAAGAGGCCAGGCATGGTGGCGGAGGCAGGTGGATCATCTGAGGTTAGGAGTTCGAGACCAGCCTGGTCAACATGGAAAAACCTTGTCTCTAACAAAAATACAAAAATTAGCTGGGAATGGTGGTAGGTGCCGGTAGTTCCAGCCACTGGAGTGGCTGAAGCATAAAAATCGCTTGAACCAGGGAGGCAGAGGTTGCAGTGAGCGGAGATCACATCACTGCACTCCAGACTGGGAAGCAAAGCAACATTGTCTCAAAAAAAAAAAAAAAAAAGTAAAGAAGTAAAGAAAAGGAAAAGAGGCACAGAGATTTTTATTTTTTACAGAGTGTAAGGGGATTATTTTTTGCTTTTTCAATATGGAAAATATTTTCAAATAGAAAACAAAATTTATGCCGGACTCGGTGGCTCACGCCTGTAATCCTTGCACTTTGGGAGGCCAAGGCAGGTGGATCACGAGGTCAGCAGTTCGAAACCAGCTTGGCCAACAAGGTGAAACCCTGTCTCAACTAAAAATACAAAAAAATTAGCCGGGCACGGTGGCAGGTGCCTGTAATTCCAGCTACTTGGGAGGCTGAGGCAGGAGAATCAGTTGAACCCAGGAGGTTGCAATGAGCTGAGATTGCACCATTGCACTCCAGCCTGGGAAACAAAGCAAGAGGAAGGATGGAAGGAAGGATGGAAGGATGGAAGGAAGGAGGAAAGAAAGAAGGAAAGAAGGGAGGAAAATTTAAGTCCATCCAATGATTTTTCAAAAAATAATTAAAATATTTGTATCAAAAAGGTACAGATATCTGAAATATCTTTATCTAAAATGTATCTCTGTATCTAAAATGTACACACACACACACACACAAAAAATAGCCCGGCACGGTGGCTATTTTTAAGTGCTGTAATCCTAGCACTTTGGGAGGCTGAGGTGGGTGGATCATCTGAGCTCAGGAGTTCGAGACCACCTGGTCAATATAGTGAAATCCTATCTTTACTAAAAATATAAAAAAATTAGTTGGGCGTGGTGGCAGGAGCCTGTAATCCCAGCTACTAAGGAGGCTGAGGCAGGAAAGTCGCTTGAATCCGGGAGATGGTGGTTGCAGGGAGCCGAGATAGCACCATTGCACTCCAGCCTGGGCAGCAAAAGCGAAACTCTATCTCAAAAAAAAAAAAAAACAAAAAAAACAAAAAAAATAGTTGATAACGTGAATTGCAGAGAAGGTGGCATTTGGGAATATCAGAAATAAAGGAAAATTTAGTTTAGCTTTTTTTTTTTTTTTTTTTGGAGACGGAGTCTCGTTCTGTTGCCCAGCCTGGAGTGCAGTGGCGCAATCTTGGCTCACTGCAACTTCTGCCTCCTAAGTTCAAGAGATTCTCCTGCCTTAGCCTCCCGAGCAGCTAGGACTACAGGCACGCACCACCATGCCCAGCTAATTTTTGTATTTTTAGTAGAGACGGGGTTTCACTATGTTGGCCAGGCTGGTCTTGAACTCCTCACCTCGTGATCCGCCCACCTTGGCCTCTCAAAGTGCTGGGATTACAGGCGTGAGCCACCGTGCCTGGACTGAAAATTTAGTATTTTACTCAAACCCATTAGGCTGGAGGAATGGGGAGTAGGGTGTAGACTTCAGACCCTGCTTGAAACATACGAGAAAAATGCAGAGGAAAATCACTCTTCTGTGGAGTGTGAAAATAATTAAGTGGCAGGCAATTAGACTGAGCTCACTCTAATGCTAGGGTTTCTACCTTATAAAAATCTAACTCAAATGTATATTTTGTAAATTGCTACACTGAGGAAAAAAAATTCAGCCTTTAAACAACTATAAACTGCCAATTAACCCGATTATATAACCAGGAAATTTCCACCTTAATCGTACAAATTAAAAAACTATATAACTCTACCTAACAAAGTACTGAATTTGGTTTTCTTCATCATGCGCCTTCTAAAAGTCTTTCCTGGCCGGGTGCAGTGATTCACACCTGTAATCCTAGCACTTCGGGAGGCCGAGGCAGGCGGACTGCCGGAGCTCAGGAGTTGGAGGCCAGCCTGGGCAACACGGTGAAATCCGGTCTCTACTAAAACAGAAAAAATTAGGTAGGTGTGGTGGTGCGCGCCTATAGTTCCAAGCTACTCAGGAGGCTGAAGCAGAATTACTTGAACCTGGGAGAGGGAGGCTGCAGTGACCCCAGATTGCACCGCTGTATTCTAGCCTGGACGACAGAAAGCGAGACTCCGTCTCCAAAAAAAAAAATTCCTTCATTCCCCACGGACCCCAAAGTACAAACCTTACAGTCTTAAATTACTCTTTGATTAATATTTTTGTGGTGACTCTCATTTTTTTTTTTGTTTTTTGAGACGGAGTCTCACTACGATGCCCAGGCTGGAGTGCAATGGCGCGATCTCGGCTCACTGCATCCTCCGCCTCCCGGGTTCAAGCGATTCTCCAGTCTCAGCCTCCCGAGTAGGTGGGATCACAGGCGCCCACCACGCCCAGCTAATTTTTGTATTTTTAGTAGAGACGGGGTTCACCATATTAGCCAGACTGCTCTCGAACTCCTGACCTCGTCATCCGCCCGCCTCGACCTCCCAAAGGTGCTGGTGGGTGCGTGACCCACCGCGCCCGGCCGACTCTCCTGTTTGTAATAGACCAAAAGAGGGACTGGAAATACCACAGACCAAAGCTCTTCCTATTCATGAAACTGCATCACGAGTCAGGATTCTCCCCTGACGACCCTCCTGTGGCCCCTGCACAATTTGGGAGAGACGCCGCGTTGCGGCTGCAGAGCTGCCTACAGAGGGCTCCAGGCCGGGACACAGTCACTGCCCAGAGAAGAGACAGGACGCCCGGGGCCGGCTGCCAACACAGCCGCCATCTTATGGATGAAGGAACTGAGGCCGAGCTGGGCAAGAACTCCGGCACGCGAAAATTGTGGAGCTGACTGCGGGAAGGCCTGAGTCACGCCACAGCCCCTTCCCCCTCTCGGGATGTCGGACCGGCACTCTCACCATTTCTAGGCTTCCGGGGGGTCCTGGCATCTTAGCTGTGGATCCCCTAATACCTGCAGGTCACAGAGCCACAGAGGCTGGACCTCTAGCAGCAGAGGACACAGAAGAGTGGAAACGAGACGCGGAGCTCCAACTGCAGCCAGAGACAAAGGCCCCGCCACATCCCGGAAGCCGCCCTGTCCTCTCCTGCCCCGTGCCTGATTGGACGGTTTCCAGCCCAGCGTCCCTGATTGGATAACTTCTAAGGTCCTGCCCCCCGCAAACCCTGAGTGAAAGATGTGATCAGACGCTGGGCTGAATGAAGAAAGAGTGACAGCAGCAGCCTTTTCAGGCAGGGCTTCCTCCTTGAGCTGAGCAGGCCCAACCTAGAGGGTATTTGCCTTTAACCTTGTGTATAAGGTCATCTGCACTTATACTATATGGCTAGTAAAAAATGAAAATAATTGTTTTTAAATTTCACCTTTTATGACCTTCTTGGCTTCTGGTCCTTTGAGTAGGAAGTATTACAAACATTGAATATTTTATTATTTATCCTCTGTGGGGTTTGTTTTTCTTATTCTTGAGAGGGACCCTCTCTCTGTTACCCAGGCTGGAGTGCAGTGTCATGATTGCAGCTCACTGCAGCCTCAGCAATTTACCTGTCTCAGCCTTCTGAGTAGCTGGGACCACTAGCATGTGCCCCCATGCTCAGCTAATTTGTTATCATATTTTTATTTGTAGAGATGAAGCCTCACTAGATAGCCCAGAATGGTCTCAAACTCTTGAGCTCAATGAATCCTACAAAGTCAGCCTCCCAAAGTAGTGGGATTATAGGCATGAACCATCACATTCAGACTGAGTTTTTTATCAAAAAAAAATTTTAAAGCATTGAGGTCCATTAATAGAATTTAAGGATATGTTATGCACATTTTTAAAAGTAAGTTAAAAAGCATATACAAAAAGAGAGAAAATTTTTTAAAAAACTAATTATATAGGTAATATTACCAGAAAAAGTTTAGATCTCCTGACTTTATGTTGCAGTATGCTAATGGAATATTCTTAGTGGACAGTATTCTATTTTCATAAGAAATTCAAAACAAGATAATTTCCAGGTTTTAGAAACTGATGCAAAACATAAAAATATAGAAAATCGCTAACGTGTTCCCATGCTATAGCGTTACTTGAAATATAAACTGGGCAAACTCAGCAAAAGACAACTTAATCTCAAGTTTCAAAATAGGTGCAGAAGTTCTAATAGAATAATAATGGAATCCAGGATTTTATTCATAAAAAGGCTAAAAAGCAACCATTCTCTGTGATTTTGAAAGTAGAAATTTGTCTAAACAGATGTGTATTTGCATCTACATTTGCCTACTTACTTATATATATATATATATATATTTTTTTTTTTTTTTTTTTTTTTTTGAGACGGAGTGTTGCTCTGTCTACCAGGCTGGAGTGCAGTGGCACGATCTCGGCTCACTGCAACCTCCACCTCCCGGGTTCAAGCGATTCTCCTGACTCAGCCTACTGAGTAGCTGGGACTACAGGCACATGCCCCCCACGCCCAGCTAATTTTTTTTTTTATGATATATCCATTTATTCAGATTACTCAATAATTAAGAATTATATTTTCTATGAATACCAGCTAATTTTTTGTATTTTTAGTAGAGACAGGGTTTCACCCTGTTAGCCAGGATGTCTCCTGACCTGGTGAACTGCCCGACTCGGCCTCCCAAAGTGCTGGGATTACAGGCATGAGCTACCGTGCCCAGCAGCTTTTAAACATTTTAGGAAAGCATGAGACATCAATCAATATGTATAAGATCTTCCTTCCCTCCCTTTTTCCACCTCTTCCTCCCTCTCTCTCTTTCTTTCTTGGTTTGATCCAGTAATGCAGGACAACTTGAGGTGAGGGCTTCCAGGTCATAAGTAAATAAGAGATAAAAGTCTGGATTATTTTGAGTCCTTGATAAGCATTCAACTGAATACACAATTTAGTCTGGCTCAGTGAATCTGCATATCTAAATTAACAGCAGTGCAGAGGAAGCAATCAGATGTGCATTTGTCTCAGGCGAGGCTCAGAGAAATGACTCTGAGTTCTGTCTTTTGTTCTCAAGGAATTTCCTTGTTGGCTAATCGTAAAGTATGTAGCTTTTTTATCTTTGTAGTTATCTTATTTAGAAATAAAATGGGAGGCAGGTTTGCCTGACATAGTTCCCAACTTGACTTTTCTAGTGGCTTAGTAATTTTGGCATCAAGAGACTTATTTTCCTTTAACAGTGGAAACCTCTTTCATTATCAAGTGTAGAGGTTAATAAAAAAACTCATAAACACAAATATAATTATTGCTACATCTTTCAGAATAGCCCATTCTAAATTTTTTTTTTTTTTTTGGAGATACAGTCTCGCTGTTACCCAGGCTGGAGAGCAGTGGTGCAATCTCAGCTCACTGCAACCTCCGCCTCCTGGGTTCAAGCAATTCCCCTGCCTCAGCCTCCCGAGTAGCTGGGATTACAGATGTGCGCTACCACGCCTGGGTAAGTTTTGTATTTTTAGTAGAGACGGGGTGTCCCAATGTTGGCCAGGCTGGTCTCAAACTCCTGACCTCAGGTGATTCACCCGCCTGGGCCTCCCAACGTGCTGGGATTACAGGAGTAAGCCACTGCACCCAGGCTAGAATAGCCCATCCTAATTTAATTCTCATTTACTATAGACTTTTTTCATAATTTTATAGTGGATCTTAATGTTGGAGGCATTCAAACCAGAGCAACTTAATCTTGAATAGCAGCTGTGTGAAATATGCTGAAACCTTCTTGGCTGCCTCCCCAGGTTAGGCGTTCTTAGTCACAGGATGAGATAGGAGGTCAGCACAAGATAAACAAGATACATTGCACTTAGCAATTTGTCATAATCTTCTCTGTTAGCAGGGTGCAGGCAGAAACATAGAATCACATATTTAGGTCATGGATGCAGAGATATGTCACAAAGCTCCTGTGGTTAGGGTCAAGAAAGGAGCTTCCAATCCCCTAGATGTTGGGCTCAGCAATATATCACAATACCAAAATTATGTGAGACCCAGGAAAAAAGGAGAGTCACATCACCTAGGTGCTGGGTCCAGTGATATTTCACAATTATCCTTTGTAGCAGGTTCTAGTCAAAAAAGGAGAGACACAACACTTAAGTGATGAAGAAAAAAGAGTATGTCATAACACATTTCTGAACAGAGCCCATTCAGGAGACTCATACCTAGGTGTTGGACCCAGCCATATATATCACAATACAAAATATATGCAGAGGTCAGGAAAAAAAAAAAAAAAAAACAAACAAACCAGAGATCACATAACCTAAGAGCTGGGCCCAGCTACATATCACAAGCACCCCAGTGGACAAGGCCAAAGCATGAGAACAGAGTCACATCACATAAGTGCTTGACTAAGCAGTATGTTACAATCCAAACTGTGAACACATCCCAGGAATAAGAGTCACATCATCTAAGTAATGGGCCCAGAGATATGTCAAAGTAACCCCTGTGGAGAGGAACCAGGCAGAAGAATCACATAGCCTGTGTGCTAATCACAGTGATAAGTCACTCTCTTTTATGGGAGCATGGCCATAGCAGGAAAGAAGGGTCAAATTATTTGGGTTCTGGGCTCAAATATATGTCACAATCTCTCCTATAGGGAAAAGCCAAGTAAGAAAGTCACATTATATGGATGATGGGTTCACAAATATGTCACTATGCCCACTATGGGCAGGGTTCAGGCAGGAGGCTCACATTACCTTAGTTCTGGGACAAACAATATGTCACAATGCCTGATGAGGAAAAATGTAACTTCATTTTTGGTGTTTAGCCCTGCAGTATGTCAAAGTCTACATTGTGAGCCGAATGTAGGTAGAAAAAGAAGCATCACAACAGCTAGGTGCTGGCCCAGTGATAGGTAACAATTCTTTCTGTAAGCAGCAACCTAGTAGAGAGAGAGTCACATTACTTGGGTGATGGATGCACAGACAGATTATAATGCTTCCTGCAAGCAGGACCCAGCAAGGAAAGTTACATCACCTGGATGTTGCACATAGCAATGTCACAATGGCCCATGAAGACAGGGCACGGGCAGGAGAGTCACATAACAAGGGTGTGGGGTCCAGTGACATGTCACAATGCCCCCCTGTAGGCAGTGCTGAGGCAAAAGTACAGAGTTACACCACCTAGGTGTTGGATTCAGCAATGTGTCACAATCCGATCTGTGCACTAGGCACCAGGCAGGAGAGTCAAATCACTCAGGTGCTGGGCAAAGGTGTATGTTACAATCACAGTCGCAAAAAAATGTAGGAATGAACAATCCCACACATCCCACTTCTAAGTATTAGAGTCAACACATGTTGTATGTTGAGTCCAAGTACACGAGTCTCAATCTCAATGGTGGACTGGATACATCCATCAGAGCCTCAATCTTTGCTGTGGACTGTGTCCCCTTAGTGGAGTCACAGCCTCACAGGTATGCTGAATCTTGGTTTGAGAGTCACCAGCCCACGTGTGAACAGAATCCACATTTGAGTCAATTTTCCAACCACCTCCAGGTGTGAGATTCAGAACTTCAACAGTGAGCTGTGTTCATGTGGAAAGTTGTCAATTTTTACTGTTGGCTGGGTTTGCATATGAGTGTCACAATGTCACCTGTGTGCTAGGCCCTGTTATAGAACTCTCTGTACTACCTGAGGGCTTTATACAATATCCATGATAGTCACAACTTGCTCTGAGACTTTTTTTTCTAATACAAACTCATAATCATACCTGTGGACCTAGGCTCATGCATTAGAGTCAACACCTCTCCAATTGGCTGGGTCTAGAGAAAAGAGTTCTCACCTGCCTATGAGCTGGGTTTAGAAATGAGTCACCATCTTAACTGTTGTCACATGATTACATATGACAGTCACAATTTTTACGTGGACTCCATTCACGTGTGAAATTCAGGATCTCTCCAGTGAGGTCTGTCCATCTGTGAGGGTGACAATGCCAACATTTGGTAGGTTGTGCATTTGAGAAACAGTCTCACCTGTGTGCTTGGCCCTATGATAACAATCTCTGTACCATCCAAAGACTACACAAAATGTGAAAGAATGGTAATCCAGGACTTTACCTGTTTCTCTAAGTCTAGCTACCAGCACCAGTATCTCTGCTACGGACTGGTTTGTGGTATGAGTATCATCATTGCAACTGTGAACTGGGCTAAAGTGTATGTCACAATCTAACCTGTGAGTAGAAAACAAACGGGAGAGTAACATCACCTGCATGCTGAGTCGGGAATATGTCACAATTTTTCAGGACAAGGACCAAGCAGGAGAGTCTATCACCTGGTTGCCTGTCCAGGGTTATGTTACAATTCCTTATCGAAAGCAAGGCACAGACAATAGTCACGTTACTTGGATACCGGACCCAGCTATGTCACAATTCTCTCTGCAGGCAAGGCCTGGGCACAAAAACACAGCACCTGGTTACTGAACCCAGAGATGCGACACAATCTTTCTGTGGGCATGGTGCAGATGGAAGAGGAGAGTCACACCTCCAAAGTAATGGATGCACAGATATGTCACAAGGTGCTTCCCATAGACAGGGCCCATGCAAGAGCTCTTTACCCATTTGGTTTGACCCAGCGATGTGTCATAATACCCAAAATACAAGGGGCCCAGGTTAAAGAGAGTGATATCACCTAGATGCAGAATCCAGTGATATGTTACAATCCTCCCCCTTTATAGGGTTCAGGTAGAAGAGTTACATCACTTAGGTGATAAACAAATGACATGTCATAATTCCTCTATTAGCAGGTGGAGAGAGTCCCATCACCTAGGTGTTGGACTAGCCGTATTTTAATATATACAATACACAATTCACCAACACCTAGGTGAAACGGATTGTCTATATTGAAATATGGCAGGGTCCAACGACTAGGTGATGTGACTCTCCTGCATGGGCCGTGCTAATAGGAGAATTATGACATTATCTTTCTGTTTATCACCTAAGTGATGTGACTCCTTTTCTACCTGAAACCTGTAGTAGGAGAGGAGAGTCACATCACCAAGGTGCTAGGCCCAGTGATAAATCACAATCCCTGGCCAGGTGTGGTGGCTCACACCTGTAATCTCAGCACTTTGGGAGGCAGAGGCTGGCAGTTCACCAGGTCAAGAGAACGAGAGCATCCTGGACAACATGGTGAAATCCCGTCTCTACTGAAAATACAAAAATTAGCTGGGTATGGGTGGTGTGTGCCTGTAGCCCCAGCTACTTGGGAGGCTGAGGCAGAAGAATTGCTTGAACCCGGGAGGCAGAGGTTGCAGTGAGCTGAGATCGTGCCACTGCACTCCAGCCTGGCAACAAAGTGAGACTCTGTCTCAAAAAAAAAATAATAAAATAAAATCACAATACCGCCTTGGGCAGAAACCAAGCAGTAGACGAGGGTCACATCACCTTGTTACTAGATCAAAAAACGTAGCACACTATTTTCTGAAAAAAAGGGGCCCATGCAGCAGAGTCACCTCATCTAAGAGAGGGCTCCAGAGATATGTCAAAATGCCCTATGTGGGTAAGGCTCATAAAGAAGAGTCACATAACTTAGGAATTGAGACTAGTTATATGGCACAATCACCCCAGTGGGCAGGACTGAGGCATGGAACAAAATTCACATTATGCAGATCCTGAGACAAGTGATATGTCAAAATCCCCACTGTGGACAAGTTTCAGAGACAAAAGGAGAGTCATATAATCTAGTTTATGGGCCCAGGCAAATGTCATAATGTCCTCTCCGGACAGGGACCAGGCAGAAAAATCACATAACCTGTGGTCAGGGCCTAGTGATACGTCATCCCCTCTTCTGTGGTCAGGGCCCAGGCAAGAGAGAAGAGTGAGATCATGTAGGTGCTTGGCACAGATATGTTACAATGTCTCCTAGGGAAAAGCCCACGTAAAGGTGGAGAGTAACATCAAATAGATGGGTCCAGAAATATGGCAAAATGTCCCCTGAAGCCAGGGTCTAGGTAGGAGATTCATTATCATCTGGGTGTTAGACCCAGTAATATGTTACAATAGCCCATTTGGGCAGTGCACAGAAAGGAGAAACACATTACCTGGGTGCAGGGACCAGTGATATGTCACAATGCCCTCTGTGACAGCACCAAGGCAAGAGTATAGGATCACATGATTTACATGCTGGGTCCAGCGATATGTCACAATCCCATCTGTGTAGTGGGCCCAGGCAGGAGAGTCAAATCACTCACATTCTGAGCAGAGGTATGTGTCACAATCACACCTGCAGAAAGACCCAGAAATAAGAGAAAACAATTCTTCACGTCTTCATTCTAGGTATGAGTCAATACCATTTGGATATTGGGTCTCAGTACACAAGTCACCATCTCAATGTAGATGAATCCATGCATAACAGCCTCAATCTCTTCTGCAGACTGTGTCTCTTCAGTAAAATCACAGCCTCGGTGCCTCACACCTGTAACCCCAGCACTTTGGGAGGCCAATGCAGGTGGATCACTTGAGGTCAGGAGTAGATACCAGCCTGGCTAACATGGCAAAATCTCATCTCTACTCAAAATACAAAAATTAGCCGGATATGGTGGCAGGCACCTGTAATCCCAGCTACTCGGGAGGCTGAGGCAGGAGAATCACTTGAACCCGGGAGGCGGAGTGAGCCGAGATCATGCCATTGCACTCCGGCCTGGGCAACAAGCGCGAAACTCGGTCTCAAAAAAAAAAAACAAACAAACAAACAAAAAAAACAGCCTCACAGGTGTGCTGAATCTTGACCTGAGTCACCAATCCACCTGTGGACCAGATTCCCCTATAAGAGTCAATTTTGCAATTTTCCACTGCCTCCTGGTGTGACATTCAGAACTTCAGAAGTAGGTTATGTTTATGTTAAGGGATGACAATATTTACTGTTGGCTGGTTGCGCATATAACAATGTCACGTGTGTGCTGGGCCATGTAAAAGCATTCAGTGTATTACCCGAGGGCTTTATACAATATACAGGAGAGTCAAATCCACTCTGAGATCTTTGTCATTGTATAAACCCATGATTGTACCTGTGGCCCTAGGCCCAGACTGGGGCAGGTGTATCATGAGGTCAGTAGTTCGAGACCAGCCTGACCAATGGTAAAACCTCATCTCTACTAAAAATACAAAAAAGCCGGGTGTATCCCAGCTGCTCAGAAGGCTGAGGCAGGAGAATCACTTGAACCTGGGAGGTGGAGGTTGCAGTAAGCTGAGATCGTGCCACTGTACTCCACCAGCCTGGGTGACAAAGGGAGACTGTCTCAAAAAAAAAAAAAAAAAGATACACAAAACACAATCTCATCTGTGTTTTTGGCTTGTGATGACACTCTCTGTGCCACCTGAGAGCTTTTTATAATACCTGAGAGAGTGGTAATTCTCCATGACCTTTGCAAAAAAAAGGAAACTTAGAATCATGTTTGTTTTCCCAAGCCTAGCTAGGCAAGGTGTATCTCTTTTATTGCCTGGTTCAAGGTATGAGAATCATCATAGTAATTCGTAAGCTCAGGCAAAATATATGTGACAAGGGCCGGGAACGTGGCTTACACCTGTAATCCCAGCACTTTGGGAGACTGAGGCAGGCGGATCATGAGGTCAGGAGATCGAGACCATCTTGGCTAACATGGTGAAACCCCGACTCTACTAAAAATACAAAAAACTAGCCGGGCATGGTGGCAGACACCTGTAGTCCCAGCTACTTGGGAGGCTGAGGCAGGAGAATGGTATGAACCCAGCAGGCGGAGCTTGCAGTGACCTGAGATTGTTCCACTGCACTCCAGCCTGGGCGACAGAGCAAGATTCCGTCTCAAAAAAAAAAAAATATATATATATATATATATATATATGTTACAATGTTACAATTACACCTATGGGTAAGGAGTGAGCAGGAGAGTCATATCACCTAGGGCTGGTCTAGAGATATGTCACAATCTTTTTTGAGGGCAAGGACGAGACAGGAGAGTCACATCACCTAGGTGCTTGGCCAGGGATGCCTTAACAACTCTTCCTGTAAGATGGGCACAGGCAGCAAGTTACATCACCTGGGTGCAGGGCCCAACAATATGTTACAGTGCTCTCTGTGAGCAACACCCTGAGAGGTGAGACACATTATCTGGTTGCTGATCCCAGTGGTATGTTACAATGTTTTTGGGGGGCATGGTGCATGTAGGTGAGAAAAGTCACATATTATAATTGATGGATGTCAAAATATGTCACAGGGCCCCCTGTGGGCAGGCCCAGGCGGGGACCTCCCATCCCCTAATGTCAGACCCAGTAATATGTAACAATACACAAAATATGCAAGGTCCAGGCAAAAGATGAGAGTTACATCATCTAGATGCTGGGTCCAGTGATATATCACAATCCTCTTTTGGCCGGGTGAAGGCTGAAGAAGAGTCATATCACCTAGGTGATAAATGAAAAGATATGTCATAATACTCTCGTGACCAGGGCTTATGTAGGAGACTCCTTGGTGACAGACCCAGGTACATGTCACAATATGTATGCAGGGGCCAGGCGCAGTGGCTCACGCCTGTAATCTCAGCACTTTGGGAGGCCGAGGCAGGCAGATCACCTAAGGTCGGGAGTTTGTGACCAGCCTGCCCAACATGGAGAAACCCTGTCTCTACTAAAAATACAAAATTAGCCGGGTGTGGTGGTGCTTGCCTGTAATCCCAGCTACTCAGGAGGCTGAGGCAGGACAGTCGCTTGAACCTGGGAGGCGGAGGTTGCGATGAGCCAAGATTATGCCATTGCACTCCAGTCTGGGCAACAAGAGCTGAACTCCATCTCAAGAAAAAAAAAAAAAAAAAAAAGTATGCAGGGCCCAGACAAGAGAAGAGTCCCATCATGTAGGTGCTGGGCCCAGTGATACATCTAAATCTGTTTTTTGTTCAGAGTCCAAGCAGTAGAGAAGAAGTCACATTACCTAAATTCTGCATCCAGCAACATGTCACAATACCCGGATAAGGGGAGCCCAGGCAGAAAAGTCACATCACCTAGGTGAAAGGCCCAGGGATATTTCCTAGTGCTACCTGTTTGCAGGGCTCAGGAAGAAGGCAAGAGTCAGATAACATAGGAGCTGGTAGCACAATCACTACAGTGGGCAGAGCCTAGGCATGAGAGGAGAGTCACATCACATGGGTCCTGGGCCAAGCAATATCTCACACTTCTTACTGTGGACAGATTCAGAAATAAAAATGAGACCTATTATTTAGGTGATTGGCCCAAAGTTATGTCACAATGACCACTTTAACAGGGACCAAGCATAAGAATCACATCACCTGTGTGCTGGGCCAAACAAGTCACTCTCTTTTCTGTTAGCACAACCCAGGATCAAAGATATATTACAATCTGACCTATGGACAAAGCCCAGATAAAAGCGGAGAGTCACATAAAATAGTTGATGAGCTTAGATGTGTTAAAATTTTTTCTGTAAGCATGGTCCAGGCAGGAAACTCACATCACTTGGGTGTAAAACCCAGCAACATGTCACAATGTCTTATGTGAGCAGGACCAAGAAAAAAATAGAGTAGCATCACTTTGGTGCTGGGTTCATCAATATTTCACAATCTTCCCTGGAGGAAAAACTAAGACAAAAAAATTCGAATCAGCTATGTGCTGCAAAATGTCGCAAAACTTCCTGTGAGCAGAAACCAGGTAAGACAAGAGAGTCAAATCACCTGTGTGACTGGTGCAAAGACATTTCAAAATGCCACCCGTAGGCACGGTCCAGGCATAAAAGTTATATCACCTGGCTGTTGGACCCAGCAATATGTCACAATGGCCCAAGTGGCCAAATCAGGCAGAAGACTCACATGTCAGTGCAGGGCCTAGCAATATTTCAGTGTCTGCTGCAGGCAAAACCTAAAACCAGGGAAAAATCCCATCAGGTAGGTGCTGGGTGTAGCAATATGCTACAATGTTCCTGTAAGCAGGGACCAGACAGAAGAAGACTGTCACATCACCTGGATGCTGGGCCCAGCGATATGTCAACCATCATTTCTGTAATACAAGACCCATGCAGAAAAAACACAGCATCTGGTTGCTGGCCGCAGCAATGTGCCTCAATTTTCCCTGTAGGCAGGGTGCAGGCAGAAGAGGAGAGTCACATCTCCTAGATGATGAATGCAGGGACATGTCACAATGCTCCCTGTAGGAAGGGCCCAGGTAGGAGACTCCCAACCTTTAGGTGTTCAGCTGAGCAGTATGTCACAATACACAAATATGAAGGGCCTAAGAAAAATAAGAGTCACATCACCTTGATGCTAGGTCTCTGTGAGCAGAGACCAGGCAGGAGAAGAAGTAACATTACTGGCCGGGCGCGGTGGCTCACACCTGTAATCCCAACACTTTGGGAGGCTGAGGAGGGTGGATCACTTGAAGCCAGGAATTCGAGACCAGCCTGGCCAACGTGCTGAAACCCCATCTCTACTAAAAATATAAAAATTAGCTGGGTGTGGTGGCACATGCTTGTAGTCCCAGCTACTCAGGAGGCCAATGCAGAAGAATCGCTTGAACCTGGGAGGAGGAGTTTGCAGTGAGCCAAGATCACACCATTGCACTCTAGCCTGTGCAACAGAGCGAGACTGTCTCCGGAAAAAAAAAAAAAAGAAGATAGTAACATCACCATGGTGACGGGCATCATTGAGTTACGTCACAAAGCTCCATGTAGGCAGGGTCCAGAGAAAAGGTGTTACATCCCCTGGGTGTTGGACCCAACAATATGTAACAATTTCTTTTTTGTTTTTATTTTTTGAGACAGAGTGTCGCTCTGTTGCCCAGGCTGGAGTGTAGTGGCGCATCTTGGCTCTGCAACCTCCATGTCCCGCAGTTCTCCTGTCTCAGCCTCCCGAGTCACTGGGACTATAGGCGCACGCCACCATGCCCAGCTAATTTTTGTATTTTTAGTAGAGACGTTTCACCATATTGATCAGACTGGTCTTGAACTCCTGACCTCAGGTGATGCACCCACCTCAGCCTTCCAAACTGATGGCATTACAGGCGTGAGGCCACTGTGCCCGACCTTATATGTAACAATTTGTTGTTGTCGTTGTTGTTTTTGAGACAGTCTTGCTCTGTTGCCCAGGCTGGAGTGCAGTGGCGTGATGTCGGCTCACTGCAACCATTGCCTCCTGGATTCAAGTGATTCTCCTGCCTCAGCCTCCCAAGTAGCTGGGATTACAGGCATGTGCCACCACACGAGGCTAATTTTTTTATTGTTTTAGTAGAGATGGGGATTCACCATGTTGGCCAGACTGGTCTTGAACTCCTGACCTCAAGTGATCTGCTCATCTCAGCCTCCCAGAGTGCTGGGATTACAGGCATGAGCCACCATGCCCAGCCATATGTAACAATTTCTAATGTGACATACTGTGCCATAATATGACACAACATGTAGGGCACAGGTGGGAGAGTCACATAACATGTGTGCAGGATTCAGTAATATTTTACAATACCCAAAAGTTGTGGGGTCCCATAAAAAGAGGAGAGTCATATCACCTAGTTGCTGGGACCACTGATATATTACAATTTTACCTTTGGGCTGGGACCAGACAGGAAACTGCTATCACTCAGGTGCTGGCCAATGTCACAACCACACCTGCAGGAATGTCCAGTGACGAATTAATCCCGGACAGGTCCCAGTTCTAGGTATGAGAGTCACCACGTTCTCTATGTTGGGTCTAAGTATGCTAGTGACAATTTCACCAATGAACTGAACTGGTGCATAAGTGCCTCCATCTCTCTTGTGAGCTGTGTTCGCTCTGGCACTCAGCCCAGGTATGAGAGTTAACATGTCCTCAGGAAGTCAGTAGACTTCTCATTGGTTCAGATTGAAAAATTCTCACCTATGAACTAGATTTAGAAATAAATCATTATTCAAACTCCTGCAGAATGTTCACATGTAACAGCCACAATTTTAACTGTGGACTGTGTCTGTGCATGAGATTCAGGACCTCACCAGTGGGCTCCATCACTGTGAGGGTGACAATTTTAACAGTTGGTGACGTGGGCAAAGAAGAAACATAATCTCACCTGCTTGCTGAACTCTATAATGACACTCTCTGTACCACGAGAGATTTACATAGTATTCAAGACAGTGGTAATTTGGCTGGGCACAGTGGCTGGCGCCTGTAACCCCAGCACTTTGGGAGGCTGAGGCAGGCGGATTACCTGAGGTCGGGAGTTCTAGACTAGCCTGACCAACACTGAGAAACCCCATCTCTACTCAAAATACAAAATTAGCCAGGTATGGTGGCACATGCCTGTAATCCCAGCTACTCAGGAGACTGAGGCAGGAGAATCACTTGAACCCAGGAGGCGGAGGCTGCAACGAGCCAAGATCTCACCATTGTACTCCAGCCTGGGCGACAAGGGCGAAACCCTGTCTCAAAAAAAAAAAAAAAAAAAAAAGTGGTAATTCTCAGCTGGGCGTGGTAGCTCATGCTTGTAATCCCAACACCTTGGGAGGCCGAGGTGGGTGGATCACCTAAGGTCAGGAGTTCAAGAGCAGCCTGGCCAACATGGCAAAATCCTATCTCTACTAAAAATATAAAAATTACCAGGAGGTGGAGGATGCAGTGAGCCGAGACTGCACCACTACACTCCAGCCTGGGCAACATGAACGAAACTCCGTCTCAAAAAAAAAAAAAAAAAGTAATTCTCTATGACGTTTGTACAAGAAAGAGACCCAGAATAATACTCATAACCCTAAGCTTAGCTATAAGAGGCAGCATCTCTCTTACTGGTAGATTTAAGGTAGAAGAGTCATAATTGCACCTGCGAACTGGGCCAAGCTATATTTCACAATCCCACCTGTGAACAGGGAGAGAGGAGTCGCATCACGTGGGTTTTGGGCCAGGAATATGTCACAGTCTTTTCTGAGGGCAGAGACCAGACAGGAGTATCACATCACCTGAATTTTTTTTTTTTTTTTTGAGACAGAGTCTCGCTCTGTTGCCCAGGCTGGAGTGCAGTGGTGCAATCTCGGCTCACTGCAAGCTCCGCCTCCCGGGTTCACGCCATTCTCCTGCCTCAGCCTCTCCGAGTAGCTGGGACTACAGGCACCCGCCACCACACCCGGCTAATTTTTTGTATTTTTAGTAGAGACAGGGTTTCACCGTGGTCTTGATCTCCTGACCTCGTGATCCGCCCGCCTCGGCCTCCTGAAGTGCTGGGATTACAAGCGTGAGCCACCGCGCCCGGCCCTCACCTGAATATTTAGCCAGGAATATGTTACAAACTTCCCCTGAAAGCAGGACATAGGCAGCAGTCACATCACCTGGGTGCTGAGCCCAGCAATGGATAACAATGCTCTCTGTGGTCCAGGCCCAGGCAGGGGAGACACATTACCTGAGCCTAGTGATAAGTAGCAATTTTTCCTGTAGGCAGAGTGCAGGCAAAAATGGAGAGTCACTCTCCTAGGTGATTGATGCAGAGATACGTCACAAAGCTCTCTGTAGAAAGGGCCTGGGCAGGGCCAGACACGGTGGCTCACACCTGTAATCCCAGCACTCTGGGAGGCCGAGGCGGGAGGATCACAAGGTCAGGAGTTCAGACCAGCCTGGCCAACATGGTGAAACCCCGTCTCCATTAAAAATACAAAAATTAGCCAGGCATGGTGGCAGGCACCTGTAATCCCAGCACCTCAGGAGGCTGAGGCAGGAGAATCATTTGAACCTGGGAGGCGTAAGTTGCAGTGAGCCGAGATCGCACCACTGCACTCCAGCCTGGGAGACAGGGAGAGACTCTGTCTCAAACAAACAAACAAACAAAAAAAAAAAAAAAAAAGAAAAAAGAAAAAGAAAGGGCCTGGGCGGGAGCCTCTTATTTTATAGGTGTTAGACCTAGTAACATGTCCTAACGTCCAAAATATTCAGGGACTAGGGAAAAAAGGAGAGAGTCACATAACCTGAGTGCAGGGCTTAGCAATATGTAACAATGCACCTTGTGGACAGTGCCAAGGCAAGAAAAAAGACTCCCATCACCTCAGTGAAAGGCCCAGCTGTGTGTCACAATGCCATCTGTGGGCATCACCAAAGCTGGAAAAAAGTCACATCTTCAAGGTGCAAAGTCAAGCGATATGTCACAATCTCCATCTGTGGGCTGGGCCAGGGCAGGAGAGTCAAATCACTAAGGTGCTTAGTAGATGCATACAATCTTACCTGCAGGAAAGTCCAGGAATGAGATTAGAAATTCCACACACGTCCAGGTTCCAGGTATGAGGGTCGACACCTCCTGTATGTTGGGTCTAAGTACGTGAGTCACAATCTCAATTGTTGACAGTATTGCAAGAGAGCCACAATTTTGTCTGCGGACTGTGCTTTTCAGTGCAGTCACAGCCTCACATGTGTACTGAATCTTGGTCTGAGAGTAACCAACCCACCTGTGGACCAGGCCCACATATGAGAGTCAATTATCTAACTTTTGACAGCCTCCGAGTGTGAGATTCAGAAATGTTCCTAAGAGGCCGGGCGCGGTGGCTCACGCCTGTAATCCCAGGACTTTTGGGAGGCCTAGGCGGGCGGATCACCTGAGGTCTGGAGTTCGAGATCAGCCTGGCCAACATGGTGAAACCCCATCTCTAGTAAAAATAAAAAATAAATAAATAAAAATTAGCCGGGCCTGGTGGTGCGCACCTGTAATCCCAGCTACTCGGAAGGCTGAGGCAGGAGAATCGCTTAAACCTGGAGGTGAGGTTGCAGTGAGCCGAGATCGCGCCACTACACTCCAGCCTGGGCGTCATAGCAAGATTCTCTCTCAAAAAAAAAAAAAAAAAAAATTAACAACAGAAACTGAAGACCCCAGGGCCGCAGCCCTTCCTGCGCACACACCGAGTCGGGATTCCGCCCCGATCATCCGCCGGGCATCCCTGAACAATCTGGGAAATACTCGGGGCTGCCGGTGCAGAGCTGACCAGAGAGCTCCAGACAGGGTACCGCGCAGGAATGGGGCGGGACGCGGGAGTCTCGGCTGCGGGCCCAGCCGCCATCTTGCGGCCACAGGGGCCTGGGGCGGAGCTGCGCCAGCGACCAGGACTCAGGAGCCGACTGTGAGGAGGCCGGTCCCGCCACTTTCACAGCCCGCTCTCCCCTCTCGGGATGCCTAACCCCGCACACTCACCATTTCCCAGCTTCCAGGATGTCCGGGCATCTTAGCTGTGCGTCTCCCAGGACCTGCAGATCACAGGGTAACGGAGGCTGAGACAAAGTCACCGGGGGCTCCCGAGTTGGAGGACGCGGAAAAGCAGAGGCGGGTCCCAAGCTCTGGCGGGAGCCGGAGACAAAGGCCCCGCCAAAAGCCGGAAGCCACGGCCCCCTCTCCAACTGCGCGTCTGATTGGGTGGTTCCCACGCCAGCGCCACTGATTGGATAAAGCTCCAGGACCCACCTTCCCCAGCATTTGCGCATTTTATGGACGGGGAACAGGCTCAAGTAGGCGGGGTCCCATGCCCAGGGAATTACAGCTAATCAACAAGTGAGCTGAGCCTCGAAATGCACTTGCTCTTTTCCTTACCTGGGTCAGCTTATATAGTGCATCTTAGTAGCTACTTAAGGGGAAGAAACAGAACATTTGGATACCCTTTAAACAACTTTTTAGTTATTTTGACAATGCAGCAAAGACCCTCATCCCATCTCTGAGGCTCTCTCTCACCCTGCTGTACCACACTGCTGTACACATCTTGGGATGACCAGTAGGAATGTGGAAGCAGCTGGGGCTGGGGATAGATAAACATGAATTATGTTGCCAAAATTTGCTCATTTTAGAAAAACATCTAAACCAATCTGTGTGAAGTGGCTATTATCAGGGTAATTGTGCCCTGACTGTGCTACATCTCAATCTGACTTCTCTTTTTTAAAATTACTGCATTACTCTCATTAACGGGGTTATTCCACTTTCTATTGGAAAATCGCCAATTGTCCTCTGTAGGTGTCCTGATGTGATTTGCTAGTTTAGACCCTGGACGTAGGGACAAGAAAATACTTGAGCTGTATCAGAACACCTAACTCAACTGGAGGATATATAGGAATTCCTTAATAATATCTAACAGTTTTCTCAATACCCATTATATTTAACAGTGATAGCTTGGAGGGCAGAGAGGGGAAACAGATGACACAACCTTAGAAGTTCACTTTTGTTGCCGGCGCGGTGGCTCACGCTTGTAATCCCAGCACATTACGTTGGGAGGCCGAGGCGGGTGGATCACGAGGTCAGGAGATCGAGACCACGGTGAAACTCCGTCTCTACTAAAAATACAAAAAAATTAGCCGGGCGTGGTGGCGGGCGCCTGTAGTCCCAGCTACTCGGAGAGGCTGAGGCAGGAGAATTGCTTGAACCTGGGAGGCGGAGCTTGCAGTGAGCCGAGATTGCGCCACTGCACTCCAGCCTGGGCCACAGAGCGAGACTCCGTCTCAAAAAAAAAAAAAAAAGGAATGTTTTTGGTAGTTTGATAGGTGTAGCATTAGATTTGTAAATTTCTTTGGACAGTATGACCATTTTAATAATATTGATCTTTTCTATACATCTCTATTAGATTTTCTAGTTTCTGTGCATAGAGATGTTCATAGTAGACTTCAAGTGTTATTTGTACTTTTGTGGGGGTCACTGGTAGTGTCCCTTTTGTCATTTTTTTTTTCTTGAGACAGAGTTTAGCTCTGTCGCCACGCTGGAGTGCAGTGGTGCGATACCAGCTCACTGCAACCTCTGCCTCCTGGGTTCAAGCGATTCTCCTGCCTCAGTCTCCCAAGTAGCTGCGACAGCAGGTGCGCACCACCACGCCCAGCTAATTTTTGTATTTTTAGTAGAGACAGGGTTTCACAATGTTGGCCAGGATGGTCTCGATTTCTTGCCCTTTTGTCATTTCTAATTGTGTTTATTTGGTTATTCTCTTCTTTCTTCATGAATCTAGCTAGTAGTTTGTTTATCTTATTTAGTTTTTTAAAGATTTAACTTCTAGATTTCTTGATCTATTGTATAGTTTATCATGTCTAAATCTTCAGTTCAGATCTGATTTTGGTTATTTCTTGCCTTTTGCTATCTTAAAGGTTGGCTTCCTCTCGCTTATCTTGTCCTTTTATTTATAATTTAGGTTGTTAAATTGAGATCTTTCTAATTTTCTGATGTAAGCATTTAGTACTGTAATTTTACTTTTAACACTGCCTTCGCTGTGTTGCAGAGATTCAGTATGTTGTATTTTTGTTCTTATTTGTTTCAAAGAACCCCTTGATTTCTGCATTAATTTTGTTGTTTTCCCAAAAGTCATTCAGGTGCATGTTGTTTAATTTCCATGTAAGTATATGTTATCAGGTTATTTTCTTCATTTGAATTATATTTTTATCAAGCTGTGGTCTGAGTGTGATTGAGATAATTTGGAGATTTTTGAATTTGTTGAGTATTGTTTGATTTCTGATTGTGTGGTCAGTTTTAGAGTATTTGCCACGTGGTGATGAGAAGAGTGTATATTATGTTGTTTTTAGATGGAGAGTCCTGTAGATGTCTGTTAGGACTATTTGGTCAAGTGTTGAGTTTAGGTTCTGATGTCTTGTTAATTTTCTGCCTCACTGATATAATAGTGTCTGTAGAATGTTGTAGTCTCCCACTCTTATTGTGTTAGAATCTAACTATCTCCTTTTTTTTTTTTTTTGAGACATAGTCTCACTCTGTCACCCAGGTTTGAGTGCAGTGGCACGATCTCAGCTAACTGCAACCTCTGCCTCCCAGGTTCAAGTGATTGTTTTGCCTCAGCTTCCAAAGTAGCTAGGATTACAGGTGCATGCCACCAGGCCTGGTTAATTTTTTTTTTTTTTGAGATGTCTTGCTCTGTCACCCAGGCTGGAGTGCAGTGGAAAAATCTTGGCTCACTGCAACGTCCACCTCCCAAGTTCAAGTGATTCTCTTGCCTCAGCTTCTTGAGCAGCTGGGACTACAGGTGTGCACTACCACGCCTGGCTATGGCTAATTTTTGTATTTTTAGTAGAGGTGGGGTTTCACCATGTTGGCCCCGCTGGTCTCAAACTCCTGACCTCAAATGATCTGCCTGCCTTGACCTCCCAAAGTGCTGGGATTACAGGCATGAGCCACCATGTCCGGCCTAATTTTTGTATTTTTATTGGAGACAGGATTTCACTATGTTGGCCATGCTGGTCTTGATCTCCTGAACTTAAGTGAACTGCCCGCCTTGGCCTCCCAAAGTTTTGAAATTATAGATGTGAGCCACTGTGAGTGGCAAGAATCTAAGTTTCTTCATTGGTCTCTAAGAACTTGCTTTATTCATGTGCACCATGGATTTTTATAACATGTTTCTTCTTTGTTGGTTTTTTTTTTTTTCATAAACAATCTTCCAAGTGCACACAGTATGCCCAAGGCTACACCTTAGATTCCTGAATCCACTGTCTACTGAAAATCAAATGTCCAAAAGTTTAAGAACATGTCCAGAGGCCTAGTTGTTGTAGGATAAAATATAAATAACAAATAAGAGGCTTAGTTCTCCCACCTGAAAATAAAAGAGGGCATTTTTCTCTTTTTCCTTAAGGCATTTAGATTATATGTATATTTTTCCTTTGTTGTTTTGAAACACATCTATATGATATTAATAGCTAAATAAACCTTTTGTCATTATTTTTGACTCAGGATTGTCTTTAGGACCTCAGATTTATTGCTTTTTTTTTTTTTTTTTTTTTTTTCTTTGGCAAAGGTTTTTCTTTTTTTTGACTTTTAGTCTTATTTATTTATTTATTTATTTTGAGTTGTAGTCTCACTCTGTCACCCAGGCTGGAGTGCAATTGCGTGATATTTGGCTCATTGCAAACTTTGCCTCCCAGGTTCAAGCAATTATCCTCCCTCAGCCTCCTGAGTAGCTGGAATTACAGGTGCCTGCCACCATGCCTGGCTAATTTTTTTTTGTATTTTTAGTAGAGTACTTTTTTTGTATTTTTAGTTTCACCATATTGGCCAGGCAAGTCTCTTGGCCAGGCTGGTCTTGAACTCTTGACCTTGTGATCCGCCTGCCTCAGCCTCCCAAAGTGCTGGGATTACAGGTGTGAGCCACCACGCCCAGCCTTTGACTTTTAGTCTTTTAATGTAGAAACAGATTTGATTAGATTTAAGCTCATTTTGAGAGCACACAAATGTTGAGGACAAAAGTGGGATTAAATTTCACAATACAGAACGATGAAGCCTAGAAAATACTGAGTATTTTTTTTTGACAGAAAACTGATTATCCAAGGTAATTATCTAACATTTGCAGGCCGAAGTACTTACACTGCAAAAGCAAGGTTCAGTGTATAAACTGAACCAGGGGGTCTGTAGTTGTATTTTGGTTTCTATTTATTAGTTCAAAACAATTAACATAGCTATCTGTAGTGTTTCGTAGACAACCCATATTCATATAAGTTAAACAGTATTTTTTACAATAGTATAAATATAAGGCCACAATATTTATATTAAATTAATCTCTTAAATAATTTTAATATTGTTATTCATACTTTTGTAATATAAAGTATTTTAGGCTGAGTACGGTGGCTCATGCCTGTAATCCCAGCACTTTGGGGGCTAAGACGGGTGGATCATGAGGTCAGGCATTCGAGACCAGCCTGGCCAACATGGCAAAACCCTGTCTCTACTAAAACTACAAAAAAGTAAAATAAAATTAGCCAGGCATGATGGTGGGCGGTTGTAGTCCCAGCTACTCAGGAGACTGAGGCAGGAGAATTGCTTGAACCCGGCAGGTGGCGGTTGCACTGAGCCAAGATTGTGCCACTGCACTCCAGCCTGGGCAACAGAGTGAGAGTCTTTCTCAAAATAAATAAATAAATAAATAAAATATTTTAACTGAATTATGGTTACAGACTTTTTTTAATCCTATGTTCTTTATGACTAGTAAATTGAAATTATTTATACTTCGATATTTCCAGCTAACGTAAAAAAGACTACTAAATTGTTACAATAGATATTACTCTGATATGTTTATTAATTAATCCAATAGGGATAATTACATGTAAGCATGATTTGTGTCTTTCATGTCACTAAATTGGAATGCTGCTATTACAGGACAAATAAACAAAGGTGATGTGGCCACCCCAAAACCATAACAGTTTTTATGTTAGCTATGTTGCAAACTCAAATACATTTCACTATATGAACAAAGTCAGATTCCAATACTTTACCAGAAAGTGCTGGGGGAAGTTGTCAGATGTATTTCAACGTAGATTTCTCATTCAATGGCTAGGAGATGAGAGAGCAAAAGAGATGGAGGAGAAACCTAAAATTCTGCACTTTCTTCATAACATTCATGTTTCTCATGCTGAGAGTAGGTTTGCTGTTTGAGTGTTTCCAGAGGAAACTTTTTTATTTTTTTTGAGGCGAAGTTTTGCTCTTGTGACCCACGCTGTTGCCCAGGCTGGAATGCAATGGCATGATCTTGGCTCACTGCAACCTCTGCCTCCCAGGTTCAAGCAATTCTCCTGCCTCAGCCTCCAGAGTAGCTGGGATTACAGGCATGAGCCACTATGCCTGGCTAATTTTGTATTTTTAGTAGAGTTGAGGTTTCTCCACGTGGGTCAGGCTGATCTCGAATTCAAGGCCTCAGGTGATCTGCCCACCTTGGCCTCCCAAAGTGCTGAGATTACAGGTGTGAGCCACTGTGCCTGGTCCAGATAAATTTTTTTTTTTTTTTTTTTTTTTTTTTTTTGAGACAGAGTCTCGCTCTGTAGCCCAGGCTGGAGTGCAGTGGTGCGATCTCTGCTCACTGCAAGCTCGACCTCCGGGGTTCACGCCATTCTCCCGCCTCATCCTCCTGAGCAGCTGGGATTACAGGTGCCCGCCACCAGGCCTGGCTAATTTTGTTTTTGTATTTTTAGTAGAGATGGAGTTTCACTGTGTTAGCCAGGATGGTCTCGATCTTCTGGCCTCGTGTTCCACCCGCCTTGGCCTCCCAAAGTGCTGGGATTGCAGCCCTGAGCCACGGCACCCGGACACTTTTTCTTCTTTTTGAGATGGAGTTTCACTCTTGTCACCCAGGCTAGAGTGCAGTGGTGAGATCTTGGCTCACTGCAACCTCCGCCTCCCAGTTCAAGCAATTCTCCTGCCTTAGCTTCCTGAGTAGCTAGGATTACAGGCACCCACCACCACATCTGGCCAAGTTTTGTATTTTTAGTAGAGACAAGGTTTCTCCATGTTGGGAAGGCTGGTCTCGAACTCCTGACCTCAGGTGATCTGCCCGCCTCAGCCTCCCAAAGTGTTGGGATTACAGGCGTGAGCCACCGTGCCCGGCCGAGAAATTCTTTTAAAGGGAATATTTATTTTGCTGACTTCATCAATCTTTATCTAATTTGAGTTTTTTCTTAAGATGCCTTTAACTTCTTTTTTTCTTTTTTTTTTTTTTTTTTTGAGACGGAGTCTCGCTCTGCCGCCCAGGCTGGAGTGCAGTGGCGCAATCTCGGCTCACTGCAAGCTCCGTCTCCCGGGTTCACGCCATTCTCCTGCCTCAGCCTCTCTGAGTAGCTGGGACTACAGGCGCCCGCCACCACGCCCGGCTAATTTTTTGTATTTTTTTAGTAGAGACGGAGTTTCACCGTGGTCTCGATCTCCTGACTTCGTGATTCGCCCGCCTCGGCCTCCCAAAGTGCTGGGATTACAAGCGTGAGCCACCGCGCCCGGCGTAACTTCTTTTTTTCTCTCAACATAATCTTGCTCAGACAGAGCCATTTTTCTTTTCAAAGCTTTATGTGTCTGTTTCAGAAGTCTTATTAGTATCCCATGGTTTGTGTGAATGAGGTGGACTGACACAATGATAACTCCTAGAGCCATGTCTATCTGGACTCATGCTGGAAATTCAGCAGTATATTTTAATGTTACTATTATACATAGAAACTGAGGCTGAAACACTGCACCCAGTCCCATTATTGTGAAGGTACAATTCTACCGAGGAGGCCTGCAGGCTCTCCTCCTGCAGCTCAGGCCTCACTCTGATGTGGCACTGAAGTGCTGCTGTGGCAATTGGGGTTCATGTAAGATGTGAGCTGCCAGCTGTGAGCTGTGTGATGTGGGCTATTACTCAGTGGCATGTAGTAGGAGTCAAGAGAAGACACTAGCCATCAGGAGAGGGCAAGCAGGAGTTCTTTAGATCAGTGCTTAGGGAGTACAGAGCCATTACTTTATTTATTTATTTGAGATGGAGTTTTGTTCTTGTCACCCGGGCTGGGGTGCAATGGTGCGATCTCAGCTCACTGCAACCTCCCCCTCCTGGGTGCAAGCTGTTCTCCCATCTCAGCTTCCCAAGTAGCTGGGATTACAGGCACATGCCACCATGCCTGGCTAATTTTTGTATTTTTAGTAGAGATGGGATTTCATCATATTGGTCAGGCTGGTCTTGAACTTCTGACTTCAGGTGATCCGCCTATCTCTGCCTCAAAAATGCTAGGATTAATACAGACTTCTTCAGACATTACTGCCTTCTGTTTTCTCTGTAAACTTTAAAGAACCAGAAAAAATGTGATACTTTAGGATAGAGATTGTCTTCATTTGTACCAAAAATATTTGTGTTGTAACAAAAGTGCTGAGTGTAAGGGACTCTGTGCTGTGCCTGCTTTCTCTAAGTAATGCTGATAATAAGCCCAGGAGAACAACATCAGCATTAGCATTGTCAATAAACTTATTTAAAACACCCATTCACGGACCCTTTCCAGACCTGCAGATTCATATTACATATAGTAGGGCCAAAATCACCAAGTGGTTTAGAAGTTCATTAAAGCTTCAGAGGCAGTGCTTAGCTAAGTGCTTATCAGCTCTGGTTTCTAATTAGGATTACATAGCCAATTTGCAGAAATCTCTACTTCTGCCCTCCCCACAGGCTCTATTTATTGCTCTGGTAGTATTCTTTTTTTTTTAATTAAAGGCTTCGTGTTACTCTAAGGTGATGTCGGAATCAAGTATGAGGGGTTCAAGATACATGTTAAGTGTTAAGTTTCATCTTTGCACTAAAGGGTGGTCACAGGGTTTATTTTGTTTGGATTAGGTAGGGACAGGTCAGTGTGGCTCATATTACCATTATTGTAGAAGAAATTGATGGTAGGAGGCGGGTGGATCACCTGAGGTCAGGAGTTCTACTTTCCCTTCAATGATCTTTCTTCAACTTTACAGTGACAGCCAAAGATATCTTCATGGCATAGAAGAAGCTGCACAATCTGACTGCTTTTCCATTGTTATTGGGGATACATAAATATCTGCATAGTTTTGAGAAACTCTGCGTTAAAAAAAAAAAAAACTGGCTTCTTCACCTTACAATTGCTCTCTTACCATGTGATATGTTCAGTTCCTCTTGCCTTCCACCATGATTGTAAGCCTCCTGAGACCCTCACTAGAAGCAGACAATGGCACACACTTCTTATACAGTCTGCCAAACTGTGAGCCAAATAAACCTTTTTTCTTTATAAATTATCCACTCTCAGGTATTTCTCTATATGCAAAACAATTAATAAAGTCTATAATGTTGTCCACATTTTCTGTTTTCTTATTAATCTTTTATCTGAATTTTCTATTTATTGAAAATGGGGTCTTGATGTCTACAACTTTTATGTTGCAATTTATTTCTTGCTTCACCTTTGTCAATATTTATATATTTTGGAGAACCGTTTTTATACATAGATATACATATAAATAGATATAATAGCCGGGCGTGGTGGCTCATGACTGTAATCCCAGCACTTTGGGAGGCCGAGGCCGGCGGATCACGAGGTCAGGAGATCGAGACCATCCTGGCTAATGCAGTGAAACCCCGTCTCTACTAAAAATACAAAAAAATTAGCCGGGCGTGGTGGCGGGCGCCTGCAGTCCCAGCTACTCGGGAGGCTGAGGCAGGAGAATGGCGTGAACCCGGGAGGCGGAGGTTACAGTGAGCAGAGATCGCGCCACTGCACTCCAGCCTGGGCGACAGAGCGGGACTCCGTCTCAAAAAAAAAAAAAATATATATATATATAGATAGATAGATAGATATAATAGTTATAAATTCCTGGTAAATTGACCCATTTTACCATTATATAATATCAATCTTTGTTTCCTACTAGTACTTGACTTAAAGCATATAATGTCCAACATAATTATGACCACTTCACCAAATTGTGGCTATTTGCATGAAATATAGATTTTTTTATTCCGTTACTTACAGCCTATTTGACTAAGTGCTAAAATGGGTCTGTTGTAGAGAACATATTGTATGGTTTTATTCTGAAGCCACTCAAGCATCTTCTTTCTTTTCCTTTTAATTAATTAATTTATAAAATAGGGTTTCACTCTGTCAACCAGGCTGGTTTGCAATAGTGTGAACATGCCTGTGAGCTGCAGCCTCAACCTCTCAAACTCAGATTATCCTCTCATTTTAGCCTCTCAAGTAGCTGGGTTACAGGCATGTGCCACCATGCCCAGCTAGTTTTCTGTAGAGACTGAGTTTTTTCAAGTTGCCCAGGTTGGTTTTAAACTCCTGGGATCAAGTGATCAGCCCACCTTGGCCTCCCAAAGTCCTGTGATTACATTTCATTTTATTAAGTAGTTTAATTAATTTTTATTTAAAATGATTTCTTAAAAAAATGAAGTTACTCTTTCCAGGTTTATTGTTATGTTTTGTGTTTTTTGTAGATAAGTTTTTTCTCATTTCCTGCTATATTGCTATATTTTTGTTTAATTTTGTCGCTACAAAATTACATGCTTTGCTTTTTCCTTCATTTTATTTTGCACAGTTTCTACAAAATGTTTGTAATCAGCAGGTCACAGTGGCTCATGCCTGTAATCCTAGCACTTTGGGAGGCGGAGGCAGGCAGATTGCCTGAGCTCAGGAGTTTGAGATCAAGCCTGGGCAACACGGTGAAACCCCGTCTTTACTTAAACACAAAAAATTATCTGGTAGTTGGGGCATGTGCTTGTAGTCTCAGCTACTCGGGAGGCTGAGGTGAATTGCTTGAACCTGGGATGAGGAGGTTGCAGCGAGCATTGAGCTGAGATCTCATCACTGCACTCCAGCCCAGGCAACAGAGTGAGACTTCATCTCAAAAACAAAACAAAACAAAACAAACAAAAGTTTGTAAACCTCTTGAAAAATGGACATTATATAAAACATCTTAAAACAATATGTTTTAATCTCATAACTTCAATTGAATACAAAAACTATACCTCTATATTTTCTAGTTTTATTAATGTTTTAATATTACAAAGCATACTATTTTATATTGTGTATCCACAGATTTATGCAGATTTATATTTTGTTTTTTATATTCTATAGAAAAATTTTAAGGGTTTTATGTACCACCATTATGATAGTAAAGAATTCTATATGTCAGCCGGGCGCGGTGGCTCACCCTTGTAATCCCAGCACTTTGGGAGGCTGAGGCAGGCAGATCACGAGGTCAGGAGATCGAGACCACGGTGAAACCCCGTCTCTACTAAAAATACAAAAAATTAGCCGGGCGTGGTGGCGGGCGCCTGTAGTCCCAGCTACTCGGAGAGGCTGAGGCAGGAGAATGGCGTGAACCCGGGAGGCGGAGCTTTCAGTGAGCCGAGATTGCGCCACTGTACTCCAGCCTGGGCGACAGAGCGAGACTCTGTCTCAAAAAAAAAAAAAAAAAAAAAAAGAGTTCTATATGTCTCTGTATGTTTACATTTAATAGGCCTGGCACAGTGGCTCATGTGTGTAATCCCAGCACTTTGGGAGGCCGAGGTGGGCGGATCACGAGGTCAGGAGATGGAGACCATCCTGGCTAACAGGGTGAAAACCCATCTCTACTAAAAATATAAAAAATTAGCCGGGCTTGGTGGCACCGGCCTGTAGTCCCGCTACTCGGGAGGGTGAGGCAGGAGAATTGCTTGAACCCAGGAGGCAGAGGTTGCAGTGAGCCAAGATTGTGCTACTGCACTCCAAGCTGGGCGACAGAGCGAGACTCCATCTCAAAATAAATAAATAGATAAAATTTTACATTTAATAGAGGGCTTTATATTTATATATGGTCTTATGATGCTGTCCAGCATCTTTTTATTTTTCAATTTAAAGGCTGACTGCCTTGGCCTCCTAAAGGTGTAGGGTTACAGGCATGAGCCACTGTGCCTCGGTACCATGTAGCTTTTTTTTTTTTTTTTTTTTGATACGGAGTCTTGCTTTTTCTTCCAGGCTGGAGTGCAGTGGCACAGTCTCAGCTCACCGCAATCTCTGCCTCCCAAGTTCAAGTGATTCTCCTGCCTCAGCATCCCAAGTAGCTGGGACTACAGGTGCGTGCCACCACGCCTGGCTAATTTTTTGTATTTTTAGTAGAGACGGGGTTTCACCGTGTTGGCCAGGCTGGTCTTGAACTCCTGACCTCAAGTGATCCACCCTCCTTGGCCTCCCAAAGTGCTGGGATTACAGGCATGGGCCACCGCGCCCAGCCAGCATTTCTTTTAGAACTGTGTTAGTGCTGCCGGGCGCGGTGGCTCACGCTTGTAATCCCAGCACTTTGGGAGGCCGAGGCGGGCGGATCACGAGGTCAGGAGATCGAGACCACGGTGAAACCCCGTCTCTACTAAAAATACAAAAAATTAGCCGGGCGTGGTGGCGGGCGCCTGTAGTCCCAGCTACTCAGAGAGGCTGAGGCAGGAGAATGGCGTGAACCCGGGAGGTGGAGCTTGCAGTGAGCCGAAATTGCGCCACTGCACTCCAGCCTGGGCGACAGAGCGAGACTCTGTCTCAAAAAAAAAAAAAAGAACTGTGTTAGTGCTGATGAACACTGTTACCTTTGATTGTGGAAAAGTCTTTTTTTTTTCTTGTTTTAAAATATAATAATTCCTAATCAGGTATTACTGGTTAAGAATATTTTTTATTTTATTACATCAAAATTTGGGAAGTTCTCAGCTTTTTTTTTTCTTTTTTGAGATGGAGTCTTGCTCTGTCACCCAGGCTGGAGTGCAGTGGCGCAATCTCGGCTCCCTGCAAGCTCCACCTCCGGGATTCACGCCATTCTCCTGCCTCAGCCTCTCCGAGTAGCTGGGACTACAGACGCCGGCCACCACGCCCGGCTAATTTTTTTTTATATTTTTAGTAGAGACGGGGTTTCACCGTGGTCTGGATCTTCTGACCTCGTGATCCGCCCGCCTCGGCCTCCCAAAGTGCTGGGATTACAAGCGTGAGCCACCGCGCCCGGCCATAAAAGATAAGTCTTGATGACATTATGCAAAATGAAATAAATCAGCCACAAAAAGATAATGTATGAGATATATAAAGCAGTTACACTCTTAGAAACAGAAAACAGAGTGACGTTTGAAAAGTGCCAGAAAATTAAAAAAGTTAGTTGTTTAATATGTATTGAGATTTAGCTTTGCGAGATAAAAAGATTGTAGAGATATGCTGCATAACAATATCAATATAATTAATATAACTAAACTGAATATTTAAAAATATTTTATTGTAAATTTTGTTATGTGATTTTGGCAAGTAAAAATGAATAATACTTAAAAGAGATACAGAGTTATGGTAGTTTTAAAATTACCTTCAAATCCAATAGCATGGCTCTCACACAAAAATAATACAGGTTCACAAATAAATAGGCTGTTGAAATTAGAGTAATTTTTATGACTACTCACCTACAGAGGATTAAACAACCATTCACAACAAACCTACACCACAAATGTACAAGTTATAGGCCGGTCACGGTTGCTCTCAAAAAAAAAAAAAAAAACTTATCTTTTTATTTGTTAGAATATTTCCTTATTTTTGAAAACAGTGAATTTTCAATATATTTATATTTAGAATTATAGCTACTGAATGATTTGGTGATAGAAATTTGCATTGTTTTCTCCTATTGGCTTACAATAACAATGCTGCAATAATTATGGGTATGCAAATAACTCTTCGTATTACCACATATGTGAAAGTTTATGTGTTTCATTTTATTTTATTAGTCTACTTTTTAACCTTTACATTCATACCAAATTATTTGAATTCTTTAGTTTTATAATGTGTTTTGAAATCAAGAACTGTAATGCCTCCAACTTGTTCTTGTTCTTTTTTTTGAATATATTTTGGTACTTTATTGTTTCTTGCAATTTCATATAATTTTGCATTTACTGTTTTTATTTCTTTAAAAATGCAATGAGAAATTTTAAAATCATTGCATTAAATCTGTAGATTATATTGAGCAGTATGAACATCTTCACAATATTAATTATTTCAACTTTTCACCAGGAGCATGCTCAAGAGTATTGTTTAATTTGTAGATAATTGTGAATTTTTCAGGTTTCTTCTATTGTTTATATATTCTTATTCAATTTTGCTTATAAAAAGTAATCCATACAATTTTAGTTTTAAAAATTTGTTCCTTCCTTCCTTCCTTCTTTCCTCTTTCTTTTTTCTTTTCTTTTCTTCCCTCTGTGGCTCAGGCTGGAATCTAGGCGGCGCGCTGCACACTCCCTGCCTCCGGCTCCCGTGACTCTCCTGCCCCCGCCTGCGGGCTGCCTGGGATTGCCGGCGCACGCCACCACCGCTGCCTGCTTTTTCTCCTTTGGCTGGAGGCGCGGTTTCGCCGTGCTGGCCAGGCTGGTCTCCAGCTCCTGACCCCGAGTGCTCTGCCCGCCTCGGCCTCCCGAGGTGCTGGGACTGCAGACGGAGTCTCGCTCACTCGGTGCTCGCTGTTGCCCGGGCTGGAGTGCGGTGGCGTAGTCTTGGCTCGCTGCAGCCTCCGCCTCCCAGCCGCCTGCCTTGGCCTCCCAGGGTGCTGGGATTGCAGCCCCTGCCCGGCCGCCGCCCCGTCTAGGAAGTGAGGAGCGCCTCTGCCCGGCCGCCCGGTCTGGGAAGAAGTTAGGAGCGCCTCTGCCCGGCCGCCCCGTCTGGGAAGAAGTGAGGAGCGCCTCTGCCCGGCCGCCCTGTCTAGGAAGTGAGGAGCGCCTCTGCCGGGCCGCCCCGTCTGGGATGTGGGGAGCGCCTCTGCCTGACCGCCCCGTCTGGCAGGTCTACCACGGAGGCCAGAAGCAATGTGGGGGCTGGACGTGGTGGCTCACACCTGTAGTCCGAGCACTCTGGGAGGCCGAGGCGGGTTGATCACTTGAGGCTAGGAGTTGGAGACCAGCCTGGCCAACATGGCGAAACATATGAAAAATACAACAGACAAACCAACCAACCAACCCAGTGACAACAAAACAGGTCTACCCTGGAGTCATACTCTAATTTTTTCTATTTTCCTCCCTTTCTGATCCTTTATCCCACTTTCTTTTTCTTCCTCTTCCTTCTCCTTCTTCTTTGTCAAATAGAGGATTTAGTTATTATCATTGATCCATATAAAGTCCCTCTCTCATTTATTTTCTTTAATTCCCACTCCCCATTTCTATTCCCCGTCTTCCCATGTGCAACCTTCCTAATATGTTTGATACGCATCTTTTTGTTTGTATGTATTTTTAGAAAATGTTTATTGTTTTGTGTGCAAAAAAAATTAATAATAAAAAATTAAAAAAAAAAAGAACTTAGTCAATAGGTGCAGCAAACCACCATGGCACAAACCTGCATGTTCTGCACATGTATCCCATTTTTTCTTTTTTTTTAAGAAGAAATAATAAATGAAGAAAGAAAAAAAAAATTTGTTAAGACTTATTTTTTGGCCTAACAGGTGGTCTATCAAAGAGAATGTTATGAGCTACTGCAAAGGATGCGTGTCCTTATGTTGTTGAGGAGTAGTCTCTATACCTTTCTTAGGAATCATTGTTTTTTTTTTTTTTTTTTTTTTTTTTTTTTTTTTTTTTTTTTTTTGAGACAGAGTCTCGCTCTGTCGCCCAGGTTGAAGTGCAGTGGCACAATCTTGGCTCACTGCAAGCTCCGCCTCCCGGGTTCATGGCATTCTCCTGCCTCAGCCTCTCCGAGTAGCTGGGACTACAGGCGCCCGCCACCACGCCTGGCTAATTTTTTTTTGTATTTTTAGTAGAGACGAGGTTTCACCGTGGTCTGGATCTCCTGACCTCGTGATCCGCCGGCCTCGGCCTCCCAATATGCTGGGATTACAAGCGTGAGCCACCTCGACTGGCCAGGAATCATTGTTTTATACTTCCTGCAAATCTTATGTTCCTTTATTAACATTCTGCTTTGTTTTATTTTTATCACTAAACATAGGGTATTGAAATATCTTACTGTAATTATATTGCTCTCTATATGTTTCGTCAGTTCTTTCAATATTTGCTTTTTATATTCGGAAGCATAATGTGAGACACACACACACACACAGACACACACAAACTTACGTAAAAATTTGTCATAGGTTCCCAGTGCATAAATCTATTATCGTTGGCCGGGCGCGGTGGCTCACACCTGTAATCTCAGCACTTTGGGAGGCAGAGGCGGGCGGATCACAAGGTGAGGAGATCCAGATCATCCTGGCTAACACGGTGAAACCCCGTCTCTACTAAAAATACAAAAAAAAAAGTAGCTGGGCGTGGTGGCATGAGCCTGTAGTCCCAGCTACTCGGGAGGCTGAAGTAGGAAAATCACTTGTACCCAGGAGGCGGAGGTTGCAGTGAGCTGAGATTGTGCCACTGCACTCCAGCCTGGGCGACAGAGTGAGACTCCGTCTTAGGAAAAAAAAAAACAAAAAACAAACCTATTATTGTTGAATGTCCTACTTGTCTCCTTTAACTTTTGACTTAAAGTACATTTTGTAAAATATGACAGTTTTTTACTTAAGATGTAGCTTATATAATATTATTTTGACCTCTCCTGCTCTCATAAGGTTAGTATTTACATGGAATGCCTACTTCACTCTTGCCACTTTTAGCAGGGAAAGCCGAACGCTCTTGCCACTTTTAGTCTTCTTTTATCATTTAATCTCAACTAACTCTTGTGGAAAGGCAAGTTGGATCTTGGTTTTTAATTTTTTAATAAATTATTTTATTGAAAGTATGTCTCATAAAATAAGAAAATTTAAAAAATACAAAGAAATATGTTTCTTGATTGGAAAGTTAGTTTTATATATATTTAAATAATTTTCTGAAAGAGAAACACTGACTAGTGTTATTTTATTAATTAAATTATTTGATTCTTGTATCTTTGTCTCTCATTTTCTCTGTTTTTGTCTTTGTGTCTGCTTTATTTTTGTATTAATATACTTTCACTTCTTTCTTATTTTTTTGTGTGTCTATACAGGTTTTTTCTTTTTTTTTTGTTTGTTTGTTTTTTGAGACGGAGTCTCGCTGTCATCCAGGCTGGAGTGCAGTGGCTCAATCTCGGCTCACTGCAAGCTCCGCCTCCCGGGTTCACGCCATTCTCCTGCCTCAGCCTCCCGAGTAGTTGGGACTACAGGCGCCTGCCACCACGCCCGGCTAATTTTTGTATTTTTAGTAGAGACGGGGTTTCACCGTGTTAGCCAGGATGGTCTCGAACTCCTGACCTCGTGATCCACCCGCCTCGGCCTCCCAAAGTGCTGGGATTACAAGCGTGAGCCACCGCGCCCAGCCCTATACAGGTTTTTTCTATGGTACCTTGGGAATTACATAAAACCTTTAAAAGATACAAAAATATATATATAATCTAGTAAAAAGTTAACTTCAGTTGCACGTAAAATTTCTTCCTCATTACTTGTGCCCTCAACCTTGTTATTAATGTTGCTAATTATCTTTTTATGTTGCATATTCATTAACAGGTGTTTATCATAATTTCTATGCTTTTATCTTTCACATTTTGTAGAATAATTAAAAATGATTTTTCCACCATTTTGATAATGCTAAGGAATTCGGTTTTGTGTATGTGCGTAAGTTTTTCAGAAAGTTACGTATTTTTATAAAACTATGTATTATTCTCCTTCATCATGTTCTTTTCAGTGGAAGGAACTCCTTTCAGCATCTTTAATATGTAGGGCATATGCAATGCCAATATACTTTTTCTGAATTTGGTTACTTTTCAAGGTCTTTTTCTTTTTATTTGTTAGGACAGTTTTGCTGATAGTATTATTCTCACTTGACAACTATTTTCTTTAGGACTTTGACTACGTCACACAGGTTCCTTCTAGCCTGCAAAATTTTTATCGACAAATTTACTGTTTATCTCATCAGACTATGCTTTTAAATGACACATCACTTTTACTTGAAGCTCTCAAGATTCTCTCATTGTCTGTGACTTTAAAAATTGTGCCTATTGGGCCGGGCGTGATGGCTCAAGCCTGTAATTCCAGCACTTTGGGAGTCCGAGGGGGGCGGATCACGAGGTCAGGATATCGAGACCATCCTGGCTAACGCAGTGAAACCCCGTCTCTACTAAAAATACAAAAAAATTAGCCGGGCGTGGTGGCGGGCGCCTGTAGTCCCAGCTACTCGGAAGGCTAAGGCAGGAGAATGGCGTGAACCCGGGAGGCGGAGCTTGCAGTGAGCCGAGATCCAGCCACTTCACTCCCGCCTGGGCAACAGAGCAAGATTCTGTCTCAAAAAAAAAAAAAATTTGTGCCTATATATGTGTTTGTTAGAAATATCTTTATGTGGCTGGGTGCGGTGGCTCAGCCTGTAATCCCGTCACTTTGGGAGGCCAAGGTGGGCTGATCATCTGAGTTCGGGAGGTAGAGACCAGCCTGACCGAAATGGAGAAACCCTGTCTCTACTAAAATATATATATATATATAAATTAGCCCGCCCTGCTGGCGCATGCCTGTAATCCCAGCTACTCAGGAAGAGGCAAGAAAATCGCTTGAACCCAGGAGGTGGAGGTTGCGGTGAGTGGAGATCGTGCCACTGCACTCCAGCCTGGGCAATAAGGGCACAACTCGGTTTCAAAAAATTAGTATCTTTGTGTGTATCCTAGTCTGTTTGTTGAGCTTCTTCATTTCTACATCATATTTTATTCCTTTTAAACATTTTCGGTTATTTCTTTTTTTACCTTTTTTACATTTATTACATTTCATATTTTTATCTCCATAATTTCTAGGGTTTATTGATATTTTCAATATTTTTGTTGTTATTCTTTTCTTATTTTTTATTTTTTAGTTTTAATTGCATTTATTTTGGTGCTGAATTTACTCCCATGCCATAAGTTTTTGTTTCTTCAGTTTCTTCTAGGACGCCTTTGTTTTCCAGGTAATGTCCTTTTCTAGATCAATAACAATTTATTCCTTTTTAGTAAAGATCATCTTTATGTGGCAGGGAGAGCTCATGTATGGGTTAATCTGACCAAGAGCTCTGCAGGTTCGGCAGCACATCTTAGATGCCTTCTTCACTTGGATATGCTCAATTACCAGAGAAGCTACATCTAAACCCTTAAGTTCAGCATTACTCTGTCCATGTTTAAGTATGTGCAGCAAAAAGGTAGCACTCTTTCTGGGCCACTGACTTTCCAGCTCCACTGCTCGGCCTGTGCATATTTATGAACCCCACCATTGAAACATCGGAATGGTACGCACTGTTTCTGTAAAGTGACATCTTCCAGATACTCTTTTTGTATATGCATATCCTAGATAGTCTGGACAGTTTCACAAGGGTTCTTAAGGTAAACACCAATACTGGAACCTTTTGATTTGCATGATTTTGTGGGGTTCTCTGGGTCAGGTGAATAGCAAGCCATTTTCACAGATTACTTCTGGTTGTTTAGGGGAAGAGGTTATCCTCATTTTTCTGATATTCATTAGTGGTCTCTGTTTCTATTTTTCTCTTTGAGTATTATTCAATGTATAAGAAATTCTTAAAATTAATTTATTAATCTTCATTTTATTATTGCTTTCTAAAATTTTATATTTTTCTGATTGAGCCATGTTGGCCTAATATTTCATACATATTGTAATCTTTGATTGAGATTTGTACATTTAAAAAGCCACATGTTACAATCTTTATAATGTAGCTTTCATGCGTGTCTGTGTGAAGAGACCACCAAACAGGCTTTCTGTGAGGAACATGGCTGTTTATTTCACCTGGGTGCAGGAGGGCTGAGTCCCAAAAGAGAGTCAGCGAAGGGAGATAAGGATGGGGCTGTTTTATAGGATTTGGGTAGGTAAAGGAAAATTACAGTCAAAGGGGGTTTGTTCTCTGGCGGGCAGAGTGGGGGTTGCAAGGTGCTCAGTGGGGGTGCTTTTTGAGCCAGTATGAGCCAGGAGAAGGAATATCACAAGACAATGTCATCAGTTAAGGCAGGAACAGGCCATTTTCACTTCTTTTGTGGTGGAATGTCATCAGTTAAGGCTATTTTTACTTCTTTTGTGAATCTTCAGTTACTTCAGTCCATCTGGAAGTATACGTGCAAGTCACAGGGGATGCGATGGCTTGGCTTGGGCTCAGGGGCCTGACAGTAGCTTTGTCCTGGCATAGTCTGAAACCAGTTGTCTGGCTACAGATTTTGGAGTCTCTCAAACATGTTCTTAGGATGTGTTTAGTCTGAAATTTGGTGTTTATTTCCTAAAGGAGTTGATTCATGTTTCTCCTTAATAGTAATCCCTTAATAGTAATCACACCTGTTTTCTGTGTGTCATACTGCAGTCTCTCTGCTGCTGTAATATTTACCTTTGGTCTCAGTAGACTCAAACTGTCATTCCAAAATATGCCACAATTTATTTCAGCACTCTATGTCATGAGGGACAGAAACCAGTGTCTGGAAAGGCCTGTAGAAGCCAAAAATAAAGACGAATGTGCCAATTTTTTTGTTGTTGTTTTAAAAAAATGAACAAGGAGCCGGGCGCGGTGGCTCACGCTTGTAATCCCAGCACTTTGGGAGGCCGAGGCGGGCGGATCACGAGGTCAGGAGATCGAGACCACGGTGAAACCCCGTCTCTACTAAAAAATACAAAAAATTAGCCGGGCGTGGTGGCGGGCGCCTGTAGTCCCAGCTACTCGGAGAGGCTGAGGCAGGAGAATGGCGTGAACCCGGGAGGCGGAGCTTGCAGTGAGCCGAGACTGCGCCACTGCACTCCAGCCTGGGTGACAGAGCAAGACTCCGTCTCAAAAAAATAATAATAATAATAAAATAAATAAAATAAATAAAATAAAATAAAAAATAAAAAATAAAAAGATGAACAAGGAGTTGGCAATTTATCTTTGTGTGTGTGTGTTTTCTCTTTTTTTTTTTTGACAGAGTCTCACACTGTCACTCAGACTGGAGTGCAATGGAATAATTTTGACTCACTGCAACCTCTACATCCAAAGTTCAAGTGATTGCTTCACCCTCCTCAGGAGTTGGGACTACAGGCATGTGACACCATGCCTGGTTAATTTATGAATTTTTATTTTTATTTTTATTTATTTATTTATTTATTTATTTATTTTTTTATCCAAAATGCGTTTATTGAGATGGTTTCCCACTCATCTTGATTCAGAGTGCTTTCAGTGCTGCTTCCTCCTGAAGGAACATCCTTCTGTAAGCCTTGCTTTTCCTCCTGTAGGCTGGCAGAGGACAGTGGAGCAGCCAACACACAAAACTACCGTTTGTGCATGGCTAAAGACCGTGGTGATTTTATAGCATCCTGGGCATTTCACATCCATGAAGTAGGAATTGGGGCTCTGCACCAGGCGTTTCTTCTTGTGTTTCCTCTTCTCCTCTTCTGGAGAGGGATGAAGGAGATCCTTTGCGAGAGGCATGTTCTCGTGTGGGTAGGTCGTCACCGCTGGAAAAGAATTTATGAATTTTTAGTAGAGATGAGGTTTTTCCATTTTGGCCAGGCTAGTCTTGAACTCTTGACCTCAGGTAATCCACCCAACTTGGCCTCCCAAAGTGCTGGGATTACAGGGACAAGCCACAATGCCCAGCTAGTAATTTACTTCTAAATACCCTATGCTCTACTGGGGAGCAGGAAGAGCTGTGCAGGGAAACTGTAACAGACTTTTTTTTCCTTCGGTGTGACTTTTTGCTTCGTGCTTTCCTGGGAGGATTGCACGTAGTTAACTCATTTATAAATTTTTCACAAATGTATTTTGGAAATTAGCTGAGCATGGTTGTGGGTGCCTGTATTCCCAGCTAGGGAGGCTGAGGCAGGAGAATGGCATGAACGGGAGGCAGAGCTTGCAGTGAGCCGAGATCGTGCCACTGCACTCCAGCCTGGGCGACAGAGCGAGACTCTGTCTCAAAAAAAAAAAAAAAAAAAGAAAAGAAAAGAAAAGAAAGAAATGTATTTTTGTCACTATGTTTTTATTACGTTTATATGTCTAGGAAAAAATTAGTACCTGTGTTATTTTGCTATTCCATCTTGTTTATGTAGTTTGTATAATTTATAGGTTAGATTTGTAAAGTATATTCATCTGAGTCTAGCAGGTAGAGTAATTTGTTATTTATATTTCTTTCAGTTATGTGTTCTCATTTTACTCAAGACCTTTGGCCAAAGCACAGCATAAAAGATTCTTTCCAAAAAATAATACTAACAATATATGCAAAATGTGGACATGAGAATTTACAATTAAGAAAAGACTGTAAAGGTGTGAATGGTGATATGATACACAAAGAAGGTTGGAATGGACTTAACCAATGTCCACCCAGATCAAAATATTTCATTGTAATAAATATGTGAAAGTCTTTCATAAATATTCAAATTTATATAGAAATAACATAAGAGACACTAAAAATAACTCTTTTTTTTTTTTTTTGAGACAGAGTCTCGCTCTGTCACCCAGGCTGGAATGCAGTGGTGCAATCTCGGCTCACTGCAAGCTCCGCCTCCCGGGTTCACGCCATTCTCCTGCCTCAGCCTCTCTGAGTAGCTGGGACTACAGGTGCCCGCCACCACGCCCGGCTGATTTTTTGTATTTTTAGTAGAGACGGGGTTTCACTGTGGTCTCCATCTCCTGACCTCGTGATCCGCCCACCTGCGCCTCCCAAAGTGCTGGGATTACAAGCGTGAGCCACCGCGCCCGGCAATAAGAACTCTTTCAAATGTAAAAAATATGGGAAATCATTTTGCATGCTTTCACACTTAACTCAACATAAGATAATTCATACTAGAGAGAATTCCTACGAATGTGAAGAATGCGACAAGGATTTTAAATGTTCCTAAACTTTCACTAATCATAAGATAATTTATACTGGAGACAAACTCTACAAATGTGATAAATTTCACAAAGGCTTTAACTGGTCTTCAACCTTTACAAAACATAAAAGAATGCATATTGGGGAGACACTCTTCATATATAAAGAATGTAGCAAAGCTTTCAACCAGTCCTCAAACCTTGCTGAACATAAAAGAATCCATACTGGAGAGAAACCCTACAAATGTAAAGAACGTGACAAAGCCTTTAACCATTTCTCGGCCGGGCGCGGTGGCTCACGCTTGTAATCCCAGCACTTTGGGAGGCCGAGGCGGGCGGATCACGAGGTCAGGAGATCGAGACCACGGTGAAACCCCGTCTCTACTAAAAATACAAAAAAAATTAGCCGGGCGTAGTGGCGGGCGCCTGTAGTCCCAGCTACTCGGAGAGGCTGAGACAGGAGAATGGCGTGAACCCGGGAGGCGGAGCTTGCAGTGAGCCGAGAGCGCGCCACTGCACTCCAGCCTGGGCGACAGAGCAAGACTCCGTCTCAAAAAAAAAAAAAAACCATTTCTCACACCTTACTACACAAAAGATAATTCATACTGAGAAGAAACACTACAAATGCAAAAAAAAAAAAAAAAAAGACAAAATTTTTAAGTGGTCCTCAAAACTTCCTGAACATAAGATAACTTGTATTGGAGAGAAACACCACAAATTTTTTTTTTGTTTTTTATTTTTTTATTTTTATTTTTTTTTGAGACGGAGTCTCGCTCTGTCACCCAGGCTGGAGTGCAGTGACGCAATCTCGGCTCACTGCAAACTCTGCCTCCCGGGTTCACACCATTCTCCTGCCTCAGCCTCTCCGAGTAGCTGGGACTACAGGCGCCCGCCACCACGCCCGGCTAATTGTTTTTTTTTATTTTTAATAGAGACGGGGTTTCACCATGGTCTCTATCTCCTGACCTCATGATCCACCCACCTCGGCCTCCCAAAGTGCTGGGATTACAAGCGTGAGCCACCGCGCCCGGCCAAAACCCCACAAATTTGAAGAATGTGGCAAAGCTTTTAACCATTCCTCAACATCAACCCTTACTAAACATAAATTAATTCATACTGGAGAGAAACCCTGCAAATGTGAAAAATGTGGCAAGGATTATAACCATTCCTAAACCCTTACTAAACATAACAGAGTTCATACTGAAGAGAAACCCTATGAATGTGAAGAATGTAGCAAAGCTTTTAATCATTCCTCAAACCTTACTAAACATAAAAAAATTCATACTGGAGAGAAACCCTACATATATAAAGAATGTGGCAAAGCCTTTAAGCAGTCCTCACACCTTAACACACATAAGATAATTCACACTGGGGAGAAGTTCTACAAATGTGAAGAATGTGGCAAAGCCTTTAGCCGGTTCTCAAATCTTATTACACATAAGATAATTCATTCTGGAGAGAAACCCTACAAATGTGAAGTATGTGGCAAAGCTTTTAGCCAATCCTCAACCCTTATTACACATAAGATAATTCATGTTGGAGAGAAATTCTACAAATGTGAAGAATGTGGCAAAGCCTTTAGATGATTCTCAAACTTTACTGCACATAAGAGAATCCATATTGGAGAGAAACCGTAGAAATATGAAGAATGTGGCAAAGCTTTTAACCATTTCTCAACCCTTACTAAACATAAATTAATTCATACTAGGGAGAAACCCTACATGTGTATAGAATGTGGCAAAGCAGTCCTCACATCTTAATACACATAAGAAAATTCATACTGCAGAGAAACCGTACAAATGTGAAGACTGTGGCAAAGCCTTTAGCTGTTTCTCAAACCTTACTATACATAAGGGAATTCATTCTGGAGAGAAACCATGCAAATGTGAAGTATGTGGCAAAGCTTTTAAACAATCCTTAACACTTACTACACATAACCAAATTCATGCTGGGGAGAAATTCTACAAATGTGAAGAATGTGGCAGGGCTTTTAACTAATCCGCAAACCTTACTACACATAGCAAAATTCATACCAGAGAGAAACCCTACAAATGTGAAGAATGTGGCAAAGCTTTTCACCAGTCCTCACACCTTACTACATACAAGATAATTCATACTGGAGAGAAACCTTAAAAATGTAAAGAATTTGGCAAAGCTTTCAACTCTTCCTCAACTCTTACTAAACATGAGAGAATTCATACAGAAGATAAACCTTACTAATGTGAAGAATGTGCAAAGCTGTTAACTGGTCCTTAAACCTTACTGAACATAAGATAATTCATACTGGAGAGAAACCCTACAAATGTGAAGAATGTGGCATTGCATTTTTTTTTGAGACGGAGTCTCGCTCTGTCGCCCAGGCTGGAGTGCAGTGGTGCAATCTCGGCTCACTGCAAGCTCCGCCTCCCGGGTTCACGCCATTCTCCTGCCTCAGCCTCTCTGAGTAGCTGGGACTACAGGCGCCCGCCACCGCGCCCGGCTAATTTTTTGTATTTTTAGTAGAGACGGGGTTTCACTGTGTTAGCCAGGATGGTCTCGATCTCCTGACCTCGTGATTCGCCCGCCTCGGCCTCCCAAAGTGCTGGGATTACAAGCGTGAGCCACCGCACCCGGCCTACCCCTGGCATTGCTTTTATCTGGTCCTTGAACCTTACTAAACATAAGATAATTCATACAGGAGAAAAATCCTACAGATGTGAAGAATGTGGCAAATCTTTTGACCATTCCTTATTTCTTATTAAGCATAAGGTAATTTATATGAAGAATGTGGCAAAACTTATAAGTGGTCCTCAAAACTTACTGAAAATGAGATAATTCGTACTGGAGAGAAATCCTACAAATGAAAAAAAATGTGGGAAGCTTTTAATTGGTCCTCAAACCTTACTGAACATAAGATAATTTATACTAGAGAGAAAACCTAGAAATGTGAAGAATGTGGCAAAGCTTTTTTTTTTTTTTTTGAGACGGAGTCTCGCTCCGTCACCCAGGCTGGAGTGCAGTGGTGCAATCTTGGCTCACTGCAACCTCTGCCTCCTGGGTTCAAGCAATTATCCTGCCTCAGCCTCCTGAGTAGCTGGGACTAAAGGCATGCACCACCATGCCCAGCTAATTTTGTATTTTTAATAGAGATGGGGTTTCTCCACGTTGGTCAGGCTGGTCTTGAACTCCTGACCTCAGGAGATCTGCCTGCCTTGGCCTCCCAAAGTGCTGGGATTATACGTGTGCGCAACCACGCCTGGCTCAATGCTCACATCTTATTGCACAGGAAAGCATTTGTACTTGACAAAAATTATACGAATATAAGAAATGTGGAAAAGCCATTAATATCTGCTCACATCTCACTCAACATCATGGAGTTCATACTTAATAAAAGTATTAAAAATGCAATTACTATCAAAAAATCTATCAGATAAACCTTTAAGAGTATTTATTTTGGGCCAGGCACGGTGGCTCACGCCTGTAATCCCAGCACTTTGGGAGGCCGTGGGGGCGGATCACTTGAGGTGGGGGGTTCCAGACCAGCCTGACCAACAGGGAGTAACCCCATCTCTGCTAGAAAAAAGATACAAAATTAGCCATTTGTGTTGGTGCATGCCTGTAATCCCAGCTACTCACGAGGCTGAGGCAGGAGAATTGCTTGAACCCGGGAGGCAGAGGTTGCAGTGAGCCGAGGTCACACCACTGCACTCCAGCCTGGACAAGAGTGAAACTGCCTCAAAAAAAAAAACAAGAGTATTTATTTTGAAGATGAACATTACAAATATAAAAAGGGTTTTAGTACCTTTACTTGTATTACATTGTGATCTTGTTGTATACATTTTGTGCTACAGGAAAACCCTAAAGCAGTTTCTCAAAGTTGTTGAACACCAGTAAATTTATATTGGAGAAATACCCTGCAAATTTAATGAATTTTGAAAAACATTTTTTAAAAAACTATAGCTTAGGAAACATCAGAGTGTAAGGCCTGGTGCAGTGGCTCACATCTTTAATCCCAGCACTTTGGGAGGCCAAGGCGGGCAGATCACCTGAGTTTGGGAGTTCGAGATCAGCCTGACCAACATGGAGAAACCTCCGTCTCTACTAAAAAAAAAATACAAAATTAGCCAGGCATGGTGGTGCATGCCTGCAATCCCAGCTACTCGGGAGGCTGAGGCAGGACAATTGCTTGAACCTGGGAGGTGGAGGTTGCGGTGAGCCGAGATCGTGCCATTGCACTCCAACCTGGGCAATGAGAGCGAAACCGCATCTCAAAAAAAAAAGAAAGAAAACATCAGGGAGTATACTAAGATATATTTTTTGTAAATACAGTAAATATAAAGAATATTTTATCCAAAATTAAGTCTCTGTCAAAATCAGAGAATACACAGTAGAAATAATAAGGCACTGGCTCATCAGGTATTTTTTGTAAATGCACTAAATATAAATAATATTTTATCCAAAATTAAGTCTATGTCAATGTCAGAGAATACACAGTAGAATTAATAACGCATTGATACATCAGATATTATACTAAATCAGGGTGTTGAGTATAGAAAATAATCCCAAACTAAAATTGTTAGATAAGTTTTTTGTATATAACTTTTTTTAAAGTTAAAATCTTTTTGGACTAGATTTTTTGTAGTTCTAATTACATTGGAAGTATATTTTTTATTCAAAACAATTACAGACTTTTTGAAAAGCAAATAATGATGTAATTGAACCCTCAAATTATTTTATGCTCCTCATTTCTATTGTATTCACATGTGAAAGCCTGTGATCAACTGTTGCCATATCAGACATATGAGTGATTATTTTTTATTAGATAGGCATTATTTATGAACTTTTCCATAAAAGAATAAAGATATTAAAATAGAAGATGCATGATTAAAATCTAAGTGGAGGCTTTTTGTGGTTAACTTATAATATTGAGTAGTGTATGAGATAGGTTTCTAAGTAACATTCTTGTGCATTATAGTGAGAGAAAAACATTTTTTATTTTAGTTAAAATTAAAATTAATAAAATTCATAGTATATCATTCCAATTGTGCTTATATGTAATAGAATGTGGTACATTTAAAATTTTTAGATTTTATGTGAACTTAATTTTTTAAACATTTTTAAACATGTTAAGTTTACTGTGCATTCAATGAAGTGCTATTATACCAGTAACTTTAACCTATCCCACCTTACTCAAGGGTGTAGGTAAAAGATGGTAACAGTATATTATTTGGTAACATAGGAATGACATCTTTAGTAATCTATTTTTTCAGTGGCTTTAATCTGTAACTAAATTAGAGACTGTTGTTCTCATAGGTTAAGTTTTTGTTTTCTTATTTAATTTTTAAAAAAAAATTTTGTGGGTACATAGTATATATATATATTTATGCCATATATGGCATATATTGATACAAGCATACAATATGTAATAATTACATCAGAGTAAATGAGGCATTTATTCTTTAAGTTACAAATAATTCAATTCTACACTTCTAGTTACTTTAAAATATACGATTAAATGGTTACTGACTACAGGGTCATTTTATGGTAACAATAAAAATTATATACAAATATACATAATATCCATACATATCTGAGACCTCAATATTTTAAAAAACTTATTACATATTTTTCTTTGAACATGTGGACACTCTGCCTGCAAAAACATACAGACTTTTAGTTTTGACTTAAGTTGGATTAAATATACACACATATTACTTTGAAGACAAACATGAGGTGTAAAAACATTATGCAGTGTGTTTGTGTAACTATGAGTTTGTATCTGTTTTCAGAAGAATACAACAATATTAGAACAAAACAAATTATTTTAATATGGCTAATTTACTAGAAAACTAAAAACCTCAATTTGCCTAGGCAATAATCTATTGTGATTAATTTCCTAGATGTTCTTTGAGCTTCTCGTATTTTGACGTCTAGGTCCCTAGCAAGGCTGAGAAAGCTTTCCTTGATTATTCCCCCAAAAATGTTTTCCAAACTTTTAATTTCTCTTCTCCAGGAAAGCCAGTTATTCTCAGGTTTGGTTGTTTAACATAATCCCAAACTTCTTGGAGGCTTATTTTAAAATTATCTTTTCCTTGTTTTTGTTGGATTGGGTTGATTTGAAAACATTGTCTTCGAGCTCTGAAGTTCTTTGTTCTGCTTGTTTAATTTTATTGCTGAGACTTTTCAGGACATTTTACATTTCTCTAAGTGTGTCCTTTATTTCCCGAAGTCGTGATGGTTTTTTATGTATGCTATCTATTTCATTGAAGATTTCTCCCCTCATTTCTTGTATCTTTTCAAATTTTCTTAAATTGGACTTCATATTTCTCTGGTGCCTCCTTGATTAACTTAATAATTGACCTTCTGAATTCTTTTTCACGTAAATCAGGGATTTCCTCCTGGTTTGAATTCATTCCTGGTGAGCTAGTGTAATTTTTGGAGGGTGTTAAAGAACTTTGTTTTCTCATATTACCAGAGTTGTTTTTCTGGTGTCTTCTCATTTTGGTGGGCAATATCAGAGGCAAGATCTGGGGCTCAAAACTGCTGTTCAGAGTTTTTTGTCCCACAGGGTGTTCCCTTGATGTAGTAATCTGCCACTTTTCCTAGGGATGTGGCTTTCTTAGAGATGAGCTGTAGTGATTGTTATTTCTTTTCTGGATCTAGCAACTTAGAAGAACTACCAGGCTGAGGGCTGGTACTGGGGTTTGTCTGCCCAGAGTCCTTTGATGTGAACCATCTGCAGGTCTCTCAGCCATGGATACCAGCACCTGCTTCAGTGGAGGTGGCAGGGGAGTAAAATGGACTCTGATGGTTCTTAATTTTGGTTGTTTAATACACTATTTTTGTGCTGTTTGGCCTCCTGACAAGAGGTGGTGCTTTCAAGGGAGCATCAGCTGTGGTAGTAAAAGGAGGATCAGGTGGTGGGCAGGGCCCTAGAACTCCCAGGAGGATACCCTCTTTGTCTTCAGCTACCAAGGTGGGTAGGGAAGGACTATCAGGTGGGGTCAGGGTTAGGCATACCTGAGCTCAGACTCTCCTTGGGCAGGGCTTGCTGTGGCTGCCATGGGGGGAGTGAGAGTGTGGTTTTCAGATCAACAAAGTTATGTTCCCAGGAGGATTATGGCTGCCTCTGCTGTGCCATTCAGGTTTTCAGAGAACTGGGTGAAAGCCAGCAGTTACAGTCCTCACCCAGCTTCCGTACAACCCAAAAGGTCTGTCTCACTCTCACCGTTCCACCCCCAACAGCACCGAGTCTGTTTCCAGGCAGTGGGTAAGCAGGGCAGAGAACTTGCCACAGGCTCCCAGCCTTCCAGCTGAGAAAGCAGGACTTTCACACCTTACCACCTGTCATGTGTGCACACTGGATTCACACCCTTCCGGTGTTCTGGCTAGGAGACTTCGTGTCCAGTTGGAATTGTTACAAAGTTCAGCTGGAGGGCTTTTTTTCTCCCTTGGTCTTTTCCCAGTGCCTCTGCCATCCCTCCCCAAGGATCCCTGTAAAATATATCACAACTGGGTTTTCTGGGGGACCCAGATTGCCCACAGGTCTTTTCTGGCTGCTGCTTCTACTCCTGCATTTTGCTCAGCGAAATTGATTTGGCTCCAGGTAAGGTCAAATTCTTTTTCTGTGATCTAGACCATCGGGTTTTTCAGTGAGGGTGTGTGTTTGGGGACAAACAATCCCCCTTTCTTACTTTCACAGCTTGGGCATTCACAGTATTTGGGCAGTCTCCCGGGCCCTGCAGGAGCAATCTGCTTTTTTCAGAGGGTTTGTGGATTTTCTTGGCTTTTCTGGTATATTTCTGCAGTAGTTCTGGAGGAAAAGTTCATGATGTGAGTCTCAACATGCTGCTCTGTGTGTCTGAGTGGAAGCTGTGATCTAATTTTGCCTTCTGTATACCATTTTTCTGTTGAGTCCTGACCTATTTTTTTCTTGGGGGCTTTTTAAATACATATAGATACAGGTATAAGATTGGTGGATAAACATACAGAATGGGTCCCCTGGATATGTTATACACACTCCATATATACGTACATCTGTCAAGCCTCAGGAAAAAAAGGTCTGAGATTATTTTCCTTCACAACGCCTGAAACCTGGTGAATTTGAGCAGCTCATTAGCTCAGCCCAGGTTAATTCAATCAGCCAATCCTCTCAGCCCAGATGGATATGATCAGCCAATTAGCTAAACTGGAAAAGTGAAAGCATTACATTTTGTGATGTTATCAAGCCACAACATGGCTGATGTGAATAACACAGGCATACAGTGAGTATGAGTGTGGGGTCCTAAAATGTCAAAGTGAATGTAAAGTCTTACGTGGCAGTAATGAGAACTTCTCAGGCTGTGTCCCATAATGTGAAGCTTTCTTGATGTTTATTCATAACATTTAATGGCTCTGTTCCAGCCTGAGATTCTATAAAGCAATATAGGTGAAAATAGAGTCTAAGTCTGATCCTCCAGGCAGGATGAGGGATTAAAAGTGCCTCTTGATGAACATCTTTTGTATACATGAATATTTACATAGACAAACTCATATAATCTCGTGTGTGTTTATCTACTTATGTATATCTATATCCAGATGTGTCTATAATTCCGTATTTATACAGAATATAAATATAGAAAGTGGAAGTATTGATAGGTATTTCTACTGAGTAATAAACTTTCATAAATGTAAAATTTTATATGCTTTTTGAACTATATCCACAAAAGTCCACAAATGGAGGTATTCTTTGATATACATTCTGCTGCATTTAATATATATGAAGAAAGAATTGGTCTTTATTGGTCACATCTGTGAACAGAAAATAGACTAAGGCCATGGGAGTCATTCATTGCCAATTCAATGATGACTCTTCATTCTGGTGAACTAGGACAAGAGCTGCACTAGCCTCAGCATATAGACCCTCACACAAATTTTTAAATAATAATTTTCTTTAAACTTCAAGAAATTCAGGGGATTTTTTTTTTTTTTTTTTTTTTTGAGAAGGAGTCTCACTCTGTCGCCCAGGCTGGAGTACAGTGGTGCGATCTCGGCTCACTGCAAGCTGGACCTCCCGGGTTCACACCATTCTTCTGCCTCAGTCTCCCCAGTAGCTGGGACTACAGGCACCTGCCACCACGCCTGGCTAATTTTTTTTTTTTTGTATTTTTAGTAGAGACGGGGTTTCCCGTGATAGCCAGGATGGTCTCCATCTTCTGACCTTGTGATCCATCTGCCTCGGCCTCCCAAAGTGCTGGGATTACAGGCGTGAGCCACCACGCCCAGTCAGGGGCTCTTCTTTTATGGACATGTGGCTCAACGCTAAAATCTTGGCTTCTTTGTTGGCTGGAGAAGTGACTTTTTAGGTAGGGGAAAAAATCGTTAAGTTTGTGACTTAGACTTATATACTGAAAGCAAATTGTTTATCTTGGACAGTTTTTTTTGTTTAGATTTAGATACAGATATAAAATATGTACATGGATTAACATTTACAAATTACACAGTTGTGTAAATAATGTCTATGTAATGTCCATTTATTAGTATGTCTCATTAAGATTTCCCAAAATAAAAGTAACATGTCATTTCACTATGCATCCCTTCAACACAGGTTAGTCCATTCAGCTAATTAGCTCAGTGGTGCTGATTTCAATAATCTAATTATCTAAGCCTAGGTGATTCCAATTAGTCAATTATCTCAGCCAAGGTGAATAAAGTCAATTAGCTCAGGCCAGTTGATTCCAGTCAGCCAGTTAGCTCAGAGTCCTTAGACCCAATATCATCAACAGTAGATTCCTCAAGGCAGACTCAGAATGGTTGATGGGAGTAGCACATTCACACATTGAAAATGAAAGCATAGCCCTAAAATGCTAACCTGAAAATGAAGTATTACATTAGTACCCAGCACTAATATGCAGAATCTACGAAGAACTTAAATTTACAAGAAAAAATCAACTCTATCAAAAAGTGGGTGAAGGATATGAACAGACACTTCTCAAAAGAAGACATTTATGCAGCCAACAGACATGAAAAAATGCTCATCATCACTGGCCATCAGAGAAATGCAAATCAAAACCACAGTGAGATACCATCTCACACCAGTTAGAATGGCGATCATTAAAAAGTCAGGAAACAACAGGAGCTAGAGAGGATGTGGAGAAATAGGAAAACTTTTACACTGTTGGTGGGACTGTAAACTAGTTCAACCATTGTGGAAGACAGTGTGGTGATTCCTCAAGGATCTAGAACTAGAAATACCATTTGACCCAGCCATCCCATTGCTGGGTATATACCTAAAGGATTATAAATCATGCTGCTATAAAGACACATGCACAAGTATGTTTATTGTGGCACTATTCACAATAGCAAAGACTTGGAACCAACCCAAATGTCCATCAATGATAGACTGGATTAAGAAAATGTGGCACATATACACCATGGAATACTATGCAGCCATAAACAAGGATAAGTTCATATCCTCTGCAGGTACATGGATGAAGCTGGAAACCATCATTCTGAGCAAACTATCACAAGGACAGAAAACCAAACAGTGAATATTCTCACTCATAGGTGGGAATTGAACAATGAGAACACTTGGACACAGGATGGGGAACACCACACACCGGGGCCTGTCATGGGGAGGGGTAGCGGGGAGGGATAGCATTAGGAGATATACCTAATGTAAATGATGAGTTAATAGGTGCAGCACACCAACATGGCACATGTATACATATGTAACAAACCTGCACGTTGTGCACATGTACCCTAGAACTTAAAGTATAATAAAAAATAATAAAAAAGAAACTTATCTCCTTAATTGGCCAAAATATTAACCAAAATAAGGCATAGAAAATATTTAAGTCAAAATTTACATTTTAAGATTAATCTAGGAATAAAAAAGGGAGGAAAAATTATATAAAAACAAAGTAAAGGATATGGATTACTCACAATAGCTAATGTATGAAGTCTACCTAAGTATCCATCGACAAGGGAATGGATAAAGAAAATGTGGTATATTTACACAATGGAATGCTATTTAGCCTTAGAAAGTCTTGCTATTTGCAACAACATTAATAGACCCAGAGGACATTATGCTAAGTGAAATAAGCCAGCAGAGAAAAAAATAATACCAAACGATCTCATTTTCATGTAGAGTTTAAAAATATTCAAGCTCACAGGAGCAGAGAACAGAATAATGCCTGGGCCTGGAGGTGCAGATGTTGGTCAAAAGCAGTGGGTCTTCCCTAAATCTCCCACCTTAACAAATGAATTATTCTCCTATCAGTTTCAATTCATCAAGGAAGTGAATTATATCCTTAAGAATCAAAACTAGGCCGGGCGCGGTGGCTCACGGCTGTAATCCCAGCACTTTGGGAGGCCGAGGCGGGCGGATCACGAGGTCAGGAGATCGAGACCACGGTGAAACCCCGTCTCTACTAAAAATACAAAAAATTAGCCGGGCGTGGTGGCGGGCGCCTGTAGTCCCAGCTACTGGGAGAGGCTGAGGCAGGAGAATGGCGTGAACCTGGGAGGCTGAGCTTGCAGTGAGCCGAGATCGTGCCACTGCACTCCAGCCTGGGTGACAGAGCGAGACTCCGTCTCAAAAAAAAAAAAAAAAGAAAGAATCAAAACTGAGACCGGGCAGCACAATGGCTCACAGCTATATTCCCAGCACTTTGGCAGGTGGAGGTGGTCGGATCACCTGAGGCCAGGAATTTGAGACCAGCCTGCCCAACATGGCAAAACCCCATCTGTACTAATACAAAAATGTAGCTGGGCATGGTGGCAAGCAGCTGTAATCCCAGCTACTCAGGAGGCTGACACAGGAGAAGCACTTGAACCTGGGAGGTGGAGGTTGCAGTGAGCCGAGATTGCACCACTGCACTCCAGCCTGGGTGAAAAGAGCAAAACTCCGTCTCAAAAAAAAAAAAAAAAAAAAAATCAAAACTGAAGAACTAATATGTTAAAGTAATGCAGGTTGTATGCTGAAATTTCAGAGGCTTAGCAAAATATATTTTCTAATCACATCACTATCCTCTTTCTTTTTTTCTTTTGGTGTTTTTTAAGAGCACTTCATGATCTTTCAGAGATTATAATTCTTTCCTTTTTTTTTTTTTGTTTGAGATGGAGTTTCGCTCTTCTTGCCCAGGCTGGAGTGCAATGGTGCCATCTCAGCTCACTGCAACCTCTGCCTCCCAGGTTCAAGCGATTCTCCTGCCGCAGCCTCCTGAGTAGCTGAGATTACAGGCGCATGCCACCATGCCTGGCTAATTTTTGTATTTTTAGCAGAGACGGGGTTTCTCCATGTTGGTCAGACTGGTCTTGAACTCCTGACCTCAGGTAATCCACCCACCTCGGCCTCCTAATGCTGGGATTACAGGCGTTAGCCACCGCACCTGGCACACTTTCATTTTCTATCTGCATCCTTGTCTTTCTTCAGCCAATGGATGAAAAAGGAGATGCTGAGAAGACACATTTGCTTTTCATCCACACATCACTTCCACTCACTATTAGTCAATGTGGGTAGAGCTGAGAATGCCAGTTTCCTGGCAGAATAGCCACTTCTCAGCAGTAAAAAGGACACTAAAAGTATAAATCTTTGATATAAAGCTAACATACTTTAAGCAAAATAAGCATATGCATCAATAATAAAATACTCATGGATATTCATTTTGTTGATTTCTTTTGAGCTCAGGTAATATTAATCTAAAGCTAGCAAATATACAGCAGATAAAGGAATATTACTGGAAATCAGAATATTGTCAATGAAGTTATTCTGTCAATAGAAGTAAAAATATGACTTCACACTAATAGTTTCACCCAGAGTTGTACAACATCAAATGCTACTTTTATTAAAAATTGTATTTCATATAAGTATTCAATTTATATGACCCTCCACTATTTCAGTGCTTTCTACACTTTTATCAGTAGAAAACAGGCCAGCTGGTTCTAGGAAAGCACACAATGCTATTGCTACTTTAACAGTGATGATAAAGAGCAAAGAGCACTTGTTTGGGTGGTACTCACATGCCAAAC